>NC_060180.1:33356555-33571555 GCF_021184085.1 Oncorhynchus gorbuscha | reverse complement strand
ATTTTATACCATATTCACAAAAAAGTTATTTTTTTATTTTTTTTTATCGGGACTTAAAAACAGTGACCCCGGACATGCCGAATTTGTGCCCTTCTGGAAAGGACCCCGAAATATTTTTTAACCATTTTCACAAAAAGTGTTTTTTTTTTTTTTTTTTTTTTTTTGGACTTAAAAACGGTGACCCCGGACATGCCGAATTTGCGCCCTTCTGGAAAGGACCCCGAAAATAATTTTTAACCATTTTCACAAAAAAGTGATTTTTTTTTTTTTTTTTTTTTTCGGGACTTAACAACGGTGACCCCGGACATGCCGAATTTGCGCCATTCTGGAAAGAACCCTGAAAATAATTTTTAACCATATTCAAAAAAAAGTGTTTTTTTTCTTCTTTTTTTCGGGACTTAACAACGGTGACCCCGGACATGCCGAATTTGCGCCCTTCTGGAAAGGACCCCGAAAATAATTTTTAACCATTTTCACAAAAAAGTGTTTTTTTTTTTTTTTTTTTTGTTTTTTTCGGGACTTAAAAACGGTGACCCCGGACATGCCGAATTTGCGCCATTCTGGAAAGGACCCCGAAAATAATTTTTAACCATATTCACAAAAAAGTGATTTTTTTTTATTTATTTATTTATTGTATTTTTTTCGGAACTTAAAAACGGTGACCCCGGACATGCCGAATTTGCGCCATTCTGGAAAGAACCCCGAAAATAATTTTTAACCATATTCAAAAAAAAGTGATTTTTTTTTTTCTGGACTTAAAAACGGTGACCCCGGACATGCCGAATTTGTGCCCTTCTGGAAAGGACCCCGAAAATATTTTTTAACCATTTTCACAAAAAAGTTTTTTTTTTTTTTTTTTTCGGGACTTAAAAACGGTGACCCCGGACATGCCGAATTTGTGCCATTCTGGAAAGGACCCCGAAAATAATTTTATACCATATTCACAAAAAAATGATTTTTTTTTTTTTTTTTTTCGGGACTTAAAAACGGTGACCCCGGACATGCCAATTTGTGCCATTCTGGAAAGGACCCCGAAAATAATTTTTAACCATATTCACAAAAAAGTGATTTTTTTTATTTATTTATTTATTGTATTTTTTCCGGAACTTAAAAACGGTGACCCCGGACATGCCGAATTTGCGCCATTCTGGAAAGAACCCCGAAAATAATTTTTAACCATATTCAAAAAAAAGTGATTTTTTTTTTCTGGACTTAAAAACGGTGACCCCGGACATGCCGAATTTGTGCCCTTCTGGAAAGGACCCCGAAATATTTTTTAACCATTTTCACAAAAAAGTGTTTTTTTTTCTTTTTTTTTCGGCACTTAAAAACGGTGACCCGGACATGCCGAATTTGCGCCATTCTGGAAAGAACCCCGAAAATAATTTTTAACCATATTCACAAAAAAGTGATTTTTTTTTTCTGGACTTAAAAACGGTGACCCCGGACATGACGAATTTGTGCCATTCTGGAAAGGACCCCGAAATATTTTTTAACCATTTTCACAAAAAAGTGATTTTTTTTTTTTTTTTCGGGACTTAAAAACGGTGACCCCGGACATGCCGAATTTGCGCCCTTCTGGAAAGAACCCCGAAAATAATTTTTAACCATATTCACAAAAAAGTGTTTTTTTTTCTTTTTTTCGGGACTTAAAAACGGTGACCCCGGACATGCCGAATTAGCGCCATTCTGGAAAGAACCCTGAAATAATTTTTAACCATATTCACAAAAAAGTGATTTTTTTTCTGGACTTAAAAACGGTGACCCCGGACATGCCGAATTTGTGCCATTCTGGAAAGGACCCCGAAATATTTTTTAACCATTTTCACAAAAAAGTGATTTTTTTTTCTTTTTTTTTCAGCACTTAAAAACGGTGACCCCGGACATGCCGAATTTGCGGCATTCTGGAAAGAACCCCGAAAATAATTTTTAACCATATTCACAAAAAAGTGATTTTTTTTTTCTTTTTTTTTTCGGGACTTAAAAACGGTGACCCCGGACATGCCGAATTTGTGCCATTCTGGAAAGGACCCCGAAATATTTTTTAACCATTTTCACAAAAAAGTGCTTTTTTTTTTCTTTTTTTTTCGGGACTTAAAAACGGTGACCCGGACATGCCGAATTTGCGCCATTCTGGAAAGAACCCCGAAAATCATTTTTAACCATATTCACAAAAAAGTGATTTTTTTTTCTGGACTTAAAAACGGTGACCCCGGACATGCCGAATTTGTGCCATTCTGGAAAGGACCCCGAAATATTTTTTAACCATCTTCACAAAAAAGTGATTTTTTTTTTTCTTTTTTTTTCGGGACTTAAAAACGGTGACCCGGACATGCCGAATTTGCGCCATTCTGGAAAGAACCCCGAAAATAATTTTTAACCATATTCACAAAAAAGTGATTTTTTTTTTCTGGACTTAAAAACGGTGACCCCGGACATGCCGAATTTGTGCCATTCTGGAAAGGACCCCGAAAATATATTTTAACCATCTTCACAAAAAAGTGATTTTTTTTTTTTTTTTCGGGAATTATAAACGGTGACCCCGGACATGCCGAATTTGCGCCATTCTGGAAAGAACCCCGAAAATATTTTTTAACCATTTTCACAAAAAAGTGATTTTTTTTTTTCGGGACTTAAAAACGGTGACCCCGGACATGCCGAATTTGCGCCATTCTGGAAAGGACCCCGAAAATAATTTTTAACCATTTACACAAAAAAGTGATTTTTTAAAATTTATTTATTTATTTTATTTTTTTCGGAACTTAAAAACGGTGACCCCGGACATGCCGAATTTGCGCCATTCTGGAAAGAACCCCGAAAATAATTTTTAACCATATTCAAAAAAAAGTGATTTTTTTTTTCTGGACTTAAAAACGGTGACCCCGGACATGCCGAATTTGTGCCCTTCTGGAAAGGACCCCGAAAATAATTTTATACCATATTCACAAAAAAGTTATTTTTTTATTTTTTTTTATCGGGACTTAAAAACAGTGACCCCGGACATGCCGAATTTGTGCCCTTCTGGAAAGGACCCCGAAATATTTTTTAACCATTTTCACAAAAAAGTGTTTTTTTTTTTTTTTTTTTTTTTTTTTTCGGGACTTAAAAACGGTGACCCCGGACATGCCGAATTTGCGCCCTTCTGGAAAGGACCCCGAAAATAATTTTTAACCATTTTCACAAAAAAGTGATTTTTTTTTTTTTTTTTTTTTTTTCGGGACTTAACAACGGTGACCCCGGACATGCCGAATTTGCGCCATTCTGGAAAGAACCCCGAAAATAATTTTTAACCATATTCACAAAAAAGTGTTTTTTTTTTCTTTTTTTCGGGACTTAAAAACGGTGACCCCGGACATGCCGAATTTGCGCCCTTCTGGAAAGGACCCCGAAAATAATTTTTAACCATTTTCACAAAAAAGTGTTTTTTTTTTCTTTTTTTTCGGGACTTAACAACGGTGACCCCGGACATGCCGAATTTGCGCCATTCTGGAAAGAACCCCGAAAATAATTTAACCATTTTCACAAAAAAGTTTTTTTTTTTTTTTTTCGGGACTTAAAAACGGTGACCCCGGACATGCCGAATTTGTGCCATTCTGGAAAGGACCCCGAAAATAATTTTATACCATATTCACAAAAAATGATTTTTTTTTTTTTTTTTTTTTTTCGGGACTTAAAACGGTGACCCCGGACATGCCGAATTTGTGCCATTCTGGAAAGGACCCCGAAAATAATTTTATACCATATTCACAAAAAAGTTATTTTTTTTTATCGGGACTTAAAAACAGTGACCCCGGACATGCCGAATTTGTGCCCTTCTGGAAAGGACCCCGAAATATTTTTTAACCATTTTCACAAAAAAGTGTTTTTTTTTTTTTTTTTTTTTTCGGGACTTAAAAACGGTGACCCCGGACATGCCGAATTTGCGCCCTTCTGGAAAGGACCCCGAAAATAATTTTTAACCATTTTCACAAAAAAGTGATTTTTTTTTTTTTTTTTTTTTCGGGACTTAACAACGGTGACCCCGGACATGCCGAATTTGCGCCATTCTGGAAAGAACCCCGAAAATAATTTTTAACCATATTCAAAAAAAAGTGTTTTTTTTTTCTTTATTTATTTATTTATTTTTTCGGGACTTAAAAACGGTGACCCCGGACATGCCGAATTTGTGCCATTCTGGAAAGGACCCCGAAAATAATTTTATACCATATTCACAAAAAAATGATTTTTTTTTTTTTTTTTTTTCGGGACTTAAAAACGGTGACCCCGGACATGCCGAATTTGTGCCATTCTGGAAAGGACCCCGAAAATAATTTTATACCATATTCACAAAAAAGTTATTTTTTTTTATCGGGACTTAAAAACAGTGACCCCGGACATGCCGAATTTGTGCCCTTCTGGAAAGGACCCCGAAATATTTTTTAACCATTTTCACAAAAAAGTGTTTTTTTTTTTTTTTTTTTTTCGGGACTTAAAAACGGTGACCCCGGACATGCCGAATTTGCGCCCTTCTGGAAAGGACCCCGAAAATAATTTTTAACCATTTTCACAAAAAAGTGATTTTTTTTTTTTTTTTTTTCGGGACTTAACAACGGTGACCCCGGACATGCCGAATTTGCGCCATTCTGGAAAGAACCCCGAAAATAATTTTTAACCATATTCTAAAAAAAGTGTTTTTTTTTTCTTTATTTATTTATTTATTTTTTCGGGACTTAAAAACGGTGACCCCGGACATGCCGAATTTGCGCCATTCTGGAAAGAACCCCGAAAATAATTTTTAACCATTTTCACAAAAAAGTTTTTTTTTTTTTTTTCGGGACTTAAAAACGGTGACCCCGGACATGCCGAATTTGTGCCATTCTGGAAAGGACCCCGAAAATAATTTTATACCATATTCACAAAAAAATGATTTTTTTTTTTTTTTTTTTTCGGGACTTAAAAACGGTGACCCCGGACATGCCGAATTTGTGCCATTCTGGAAAGGACCCCGAAAATAATTTTATACCATATTCACAAAAAAGTTATTTTTTTATTTTTTTTTATCGGGACTTAAAAACAGTGACCCCGGACATGCCGAATTTGTGCCCTTCTGGAAAGGACCCCGAAATATTTTTTAACCATTTTCACAAAAAAGTGTTTTTTTTTTTTTTTTTTTCGGGACTTAAAAACGGTGACCCCGGACATGCCGAATTTGCGCCCTTCTGGAAAGGACCCCGAAAATAATTTTTAACCATTTTCACAAAAAAGTGATTTTTTTTTTTTTTTTTTTTCGGGACTTAACAACGGTGACCCCGGACATGCCGAATTTGCGCCATTATGGAAAGAACCTCGATTTTTTTTTTTTACCATATTCACAAAAAAGTTATTTTTTTTTTCTTTTCGGGACTTAAAAACGGTGACCCCGGACATGCCGAATTTGTGCCCTTCTGGAAAGGACCCCGGAAATCTTTTTTAACCATTTTCACAAAAAAGTTTTTTTTTTTTTTTTTTTTTTTCGGGACTTAAAAACGGTGACCCCGGACATGCCGAATTTGCGCCATTCTGGAAAGAACCCTGAAATAATTTTTAACCATATTCACAAAAAAGTGATTTTTTTTCTGGACTTAAAAACGGTGACCCCGGACATGTCGAATTTGTGCCATTCTGGAAAGGACCCCGAAATATTTTTTAACCATTTTCACAAAAAAGTGTTTTTTTTTCTTTTTTTTTCGGCACTTAAAAACGGTGACCCGGACATGCCGAATTTGCGCCATTCTGGAAAGGACCCCGAAATATTTTTTAACCATTTTCACAAAAAAGTGATTTTCTTTTTTTTTTTTTTTTTTTTTCGGGACTTAAAAACGGTGACCCCGGACATGCCGAATTTGCGCCCTTCTGGAAAGAACCCCGAAAATAATTTTTAACCATATTCACAAAAAAGTGTTTTTTTTTCTTTTTTTTTCGGCACTTAAAAACGGTGACCCGGACATGCCGAATTTGCGCCATTCTGGAAAGAACCCCGAAAATAATTTTTAACCATATTCACAAAAAAGTGATTTTTTTTTTCTGGACTTAAAAACGGTGACCCCGGACATGACGAATTTGTGCCATTCTGGAAAGGACCCCGAAATATTTTTTAACCATTTTCACAAAAAAGTGATTTTCTTTTTTTTTTTTTTTTTTCTTTTCGGGACTTAAAAACGGTGACCCCGGACATGCCGAATTTGCGCCCTTCTGGAAAGAACCCCGAAAATAATTTTTAACCATATTCACAAAAAAGTGTTTTTTTTTTTTTTTTTCGGGACTTAAAAACGGTGACCCCGGACATGCCGAATTTGTGCCATTCTGGAAAGGACCCCGAAATATTTTTTAACCATTTTCACAAAAAAGTGATTTTTTTTTCTTTTTTTTTCAGCACTTAAAAACGGTGACCCCGGACATGCCGAATTTGCGGCATTCTGGAAAGAACCCCGAAAATAATTTTTAACCATATTCACAAAAAAGTGATTTTTTTTTTCTTTTTTTTTTCGGGACTTAAAAACGGTGACCCCGGACATGCCGAATTTGTGCCATTCTGGAAAGGACCCCGAAATATTTTTTAACCATTTTCACAAAAAAGTGCTTTTTTTTTCCTTTTTTTTTCGGGACTTAAAAACGGTGACCCCGGACATGCCGAATTTGCGCCATTCTGGAAAGAACCCCGAAAATAATTTTTAACCATATTCACAAAAAAGTGTTTTTTTTTCTTTTTTTTTCGGCACTTAAAAACGGTGACCCGGACATGCCGAATTTGCGCCATTCTGGAAAGAACCCCGAAAATAATTTTTAACCATATTCACAAAAAAGTGATTTTTTTTTTCTGGACTTAAAAACGGTGACCCCGGACATGACGAATTTGTGCCATTCTGGAAAGGACCCCGAAATATTTTTTAACCATTTTCACAAAAAAGTGATTTTTTTTTTTTTTTTTTTTTTTTTTTTTTTTTTTCGGGACTTAAAAACGGTGACCCCGGACATGCCGAATTTGCGCCCTTCTGGAAAGAACCCCGAAAATAATTTTTAACCATATTCACAAAAAAGTGTTTTTTTTTCTTTTTTTCGGGACTTAAAAACGGTGACCCCGGACATGCCGAATTTGCGCCATTCTGGAAAGAACCCTGAAATAATTTTTAACCATATTCACAAAAAAGTGATTTTTTTTCTGGACTTAAAAACGGTGACCCCGGACATGCCGAATTTGTGCCATTCTGGAAAGGACCCCGAAATATTTTTTAACCATTTTCACAAAAAAGTGATTTTTTTTTTCTTTTTTTTCAGCACTTAAAAACGGTGACCCCGGACATGCCGAATTTGCGGCATTCTGGAAAGAACCCCGAAAATAATTTTTAACCATATTCACAAAAAAGTGATTTTTTTTTTTTTTTTTTTTTTTTTCGGGACTTAAAAACGGTGACCCCGGACATGCCGAATTTGTGCCATTCTGGAAAGGACCCCGAAATATTTTTTAACCATTTTCACAAAAAAGTGCTTTTTTTCCTTTTTTTTTTTCGGACTTAAAAACGGTGACCCCGGACATGCCGAATTTGCGCCATTCTGGAAAGAACCCCGAAAATAATTTTTAACCATATTCACAAAAAAGTGTTTTTTTTTTCTTTTTTTTTTCGGCACTTAAAAACGGTGACCCGGACATGCCGAATTTGCGCCATTCTGGAAAGAACCCCGAAAATAATTTTTAACCATATTCACAAAAAAGTGATTTTTTTTTTTTTTCTTTTTGGACTTAAAAACGGTGACCCCGGACATGACGAATTTGTGCCATTCTGGAAAGGACCCCGAAATATTTTTTAACCATTTTCACAAAAAAGTGATTTTTTTTTTTTTTTTTTTTTTTTTTTCGGGACTTAAAAACGGTGACCCCGGACATGCCGAATTTGCGCCCTTCTGGAAAGAACCCCGAAAATAATTTTTAACCATATTCACAAAAAAGTGTTTTTTTTTCTTTTTTTCGGGACTTAAAAACGGTGACCCCGGACATGCCGAATTTGCGCCATTCTGGAAAGAACCCTGAAATAATTTTTAACCATATTCACAAAAAAGTGATTTTTTTTCTGGACTTAAAAACGGTGACCCCGGACATGCCGAATTTGTGCCATTCTGGAAAGGACCCCGAAAATATTTTTTAACCATTTTCACAAAAAAGTTTTTTTTTTTTTTTTTTCGGGACTTAAAAACGGTGACCCCGGACATGCCGAATTTGTGCCCTTCTGGAAAGGACCCCGAAATATTTTTTAACCATTTTCACAAAAAAGTGTTTTTTTTTTTTTTTTTTTTTTTTTTCGGGACTTAAAAACGGTGACCCCGGACATGCCGAATTTGCGCCCTTCTGGAAAGGACCCCGAAAATAATTTTTAACCATTTTCACAAAAAAGTGATTTTTTTTTTTTTTTTTTTTTTTTCGGGACTTAACAACGGTGACCCCGGACATGCCGAATTTGCGCCATTCTGGAAAGAACCCCGAAAATAATTTTTAACCATATTCAAAAAAAGTTTTTTTTTTTTTTTTTTCGGGACTTAAAAACGGTGACCCCGGACATGCCGAATTTGCGCCCTTCTGGAAAGGACCCCGAAAATAATTTTTAACCATTTTCACAAAAAAGTGTTTTTTTTTTCTTTTTTTTTTCTTTTTTTCGGGACTTAACAACGGTGACCCCGGACATGCCGAATTTGCGCCATTCTGGAAAGGACCCCGAAATATTTTTTAACCATTTTCACAAAAAAGTGATTTTTTTTTTTCTTTTTTTTTTCGGGACTTAAAAACGGTGACCCCGGACATGCCGAATTTGCGCCATTCTGGAAAGGACCCCAAAATATTTTTTAACCATTTTCACAAAAAAGTGATTATTTTTTTTCTTTTTTTTCGGGACTTAAAAACGGTGACCCCGGACATGCCGAATTTGCGCCATTCTGGAAAGGACCCCGAAAATAATTTTTAACCATTTACACAAAAAAGTGATTTTTTTAAATTTATTTATTTATTGTATTTTTTCCGGAACTTAAAAACGGTGACCCCGGACATGCCGAATTTGCGCCATTCTGGAAAGAACCCCGAAAATAATTTTTAACCATATTCAAAAAAAAGTTTTTTTTTTTTCTTTTTTTCGGGACTTAAAAACGGTGACCCCGGACATGCCGAATTTGCGCCCTTCTGGAAAGGACCCCGAAAATAATTTTTAACCATTTTCACAAAAAAGTGTTTTTTTTTTTTTTTTTTCTTTTTTTCGGGACTTAACAACGGTGACCCCGGACATGCCGAATTTGCGCCATTCTGGAAAGAACCCCGAAAATAATTTTTAACCATATTCAAAAAAAAGTGTTTTTTTTTTTTTTTTTTTTCGGACTTAACAACGGTGACCCCGGACATGCCGAATTTGCGCCATTCTGGAAAGAACCCCGAAAATAATTTTTAACCATATTCAAAAAAAAGTGTTTTTTTCTTTTTTTTTTCGGGACTTAAAAACGGTGACCCCGGACATGCCGAATTTGCGCCATTCTGGAAAGGACCCCGAAAATATTTTTTAACCATTTTCACAAAAAAGTGATTTTTTTTTTTTTTTCGGGACTTAAAAACGGTGACCCCGGACATGCCGAATTTGCGCCATTCTGGAAAGGACCCCGAAATATTTTTTAACCATTTTCACAAAAAAGTGATTATTTTTTTTCTTTTTTTTCGGGACTTAAAAACGGTGACCCCGGACATGCCGAATTTGCGCCATTCTGGAAAGGACCCCGAAAATAATTTTTAACCATTTACACAAAAAAGTGATTTTTTTAAATTTATTTATTTATTGTATTTTTTTCGGAACTTAAAAACGGTGACCCCGGACATGCCGAATTTGCGCCATTCTGGAAAGAACCCCGAAAATAATTTTTAACCATATTAAAAAAAAAGTGATTTTTTTTTTTCTGGACTTAAAAACGGTGACCCCGGACATGCCGAATTTGTGCCCTTCTGGAAAGGACCCCGAAAATATTTTTTAACCATTTTCACAAAAAAGTTTTTTTTTTTTTTTTTTTCGGGACTTAAAAACGGTGACCCCGGACATGCCGAATTTGTGCCATTCTGGAAAGGACCCCGAAAATAATTTTATACCATATTCACAAAAAAATGATTTTTTTTTTTTTTTTTTTTCGGGACTTAAAAACGGTGACCCCGGACATGCCGAATTTGTGCCATTCTGGAAAGGACCCCGAAATATTTTTTAACCATTTTCACAAAAAAGTGATTATTTTTTTTCTTTTTTTTCGGGACTTAAAAACGGTGACCCCGGACATGCCGAATTTGCGCCATTCTGGAAAGGACCCCGAAAATAATTTTTAACCATTTACACAAAAAAGTGATTTTTTTAAATTTATTTATTTATTGTATTTTTTTCGGAACTTAAAAACGGTGACCCCGGACATGCCGAATTTGCGCCATTCTGGAAAGAACCCCGAAAATAATTTTTAACCATATTCAAAAAAAAGTGATTTTTTTTTTTTCTGGACTTAAAAACGGTGACCCCGGACATGCCGAATTTGTGCCCTTCTGGAAAGGACCCCGAAAATATTTTTTAACCATTTTCACAAAAAAGTTTTTTTTTTTTTTTTTTTTTTTTCGGGACTTAAAAACGGTGACCCCGGACATGCCGAATTTGCGCCCTTCTGGAAAGGACCCCGAAAATAATTTTTAACCATTTTCACAAAAAAGTGATTTTTTTTTTTTCGGGACTTAAAAACGGTGACCCCGGACATGCCGAATTTGAGCCATTCTGGAAAGGACCCCGAAATATTTTTAAACCATTTTCACAAAAAAGTGATTTTTTTTTTCTTTTTTTTTCGGGACTTAAAAACGGTGACCCCGGACATGCCGAATTTGCGCCATTCTGGAAAGGACCCCGAAAATATTTTTTAACCATTTCTACAGAAATAACCACTATTCTGCCCTTGAGTTGCGTTTGTTACGCCCCTGAAAACAGGGGAGAAATAATCACGAGAGTGATACGGTGTTGTATTCTCAAGTCAACATTTAGTTCAATCATTTCACAAAAGTAACACATTACATAACAGAAAACCCATTATACAAATAACACAGCAAAATATCTTATTAACAACACGCATGTTCATTCACAATCGACATAAAATGGCAGCTACTCTCAGTACGACGCTATCCTTCACTTCAACCGAGCAGGGCTAATATTACTCTCTTCAACCTTAACTCTAACTTCCTCAAGACGTTACTAAAACACACCTTAAACACTCTTGACATGTTCGCTAGTTATAACATTTAAATTACTATTTTTATCATCAATAAAGTACCTGAAACCAGGGGAGAGATAATCACGAGAGTGATACGGTGTTGTATTCTCAAGTCAACATTTAGTTCAATGAGAAAAGACCGCGAATTTCCCCAGGAATATGCGTGGAGACCAGAGCAATCGATCTCCGGCTCATAGATTAAGAGCATTTCGTAGATCACAGATTAACACTTTTAGGCACCACAAAATAAAGTAATCAATATAACGTTTACACATTACTCTCACAATTCGTACCCTTTGACAGATTTGAACTTTAACACAATTATATGAATGTTATCAATCTCTATCAACTAATACTGAATGCATCTTTTTAACCTTAGATGTTTTAAGATCCTCACATACTATGAACTTACTAATACTTTTCAATGTATAACAGGCTATGAATATGTCCTTTAACCTGTCACACTCTCCCCGACAAAATAAATGTTGTCCCAACATTACCAACATTGTCTTCTTCAACAGTTCGTATGCACTGGACCTAGAAAATCCTCTTCTGTAAGGTAGTACTTGAGCAGAAGTCACGGGTCACAGTTCAAATATAACTAACAAGTTATATTCACAGTCCATATCTGTTGACCAGCTATATAACATAAGCGGTTTTCTCATACTATTGATCAACAGTCCATCAATTTGAATGATCTATATGCATAGTCTGTAAATTGTCTCTTTTGACAGTCTGTGAAATCTGACAGTAGTCCATGGTCAAACATGTCAACTCTGTAGCCTCATGTTTGCTGAAGCCCATGCATGTAAGGTGGCTGAAAGTAACATTGCTGTAGTGATGGCAGCCATGGAACCAGTCCTGGTGCAGAGTAGACAGGGAACAACTGTGGCTGTGGCTGTATACTGTAGCAGGAAGGGATACCAAGCTGATCATAGGTGATACGTCTTGGAGGGTGTCTCTCTCTTTGTGGCAGCTGGTAGGCTGGTTCCTCAGGTTCAGAAGCATCAGTATATGAAGGAAAGGCACTTGGTGGACGATCATCAGGCAAATTTTCAGCAGGCAGGTCTTTAACTGTTGTTGTCTCCTCCAGCCGCTTTTCAACAAGAGGCTGTGCTGGTAGCGTATCAGGGACTGGCACTGCAACTGTCTGTTTCACTGTTGAGGGCCTGTGTTCCCACTCTCTCGCTGGTTCAGCATTCCTCTCCTCAGGTACTGTAGGAGATGTGGGTACCTGTAGCGGCTCATGATGAAGGTCATATTCATCCCCACTATCTTCATCAGAATCTAGAGTCTGTGATGCAGGCTGGTGTCTCCTCGTTTTCTGACTTTTGTCCACTTTGGTCATTTCTGGTTGTGTCTCAAAAGGTAAGTGGTCACAGGACATGAGCAGATTTCTGTGCAGGACCCTGGAGCGTCCCCTACCCTTTTCTGGTCTCAATTCATAAATCGGCAGGTCTGAACCCATTTGTCTCACCACTGTGTGAATTTTATCTTCCCAATAGTTACGGAGTTTTCCTGGTCCTCCTCTTGGTGTCAGGTTTTTAATCAGAACTCGCTCGCCAGGCTGTAGCACTGAACTCCTAACTTTAGTGTCATAGTACTTCTTACTTCTTTCAGCGGCTTTCTGAGCATTTTCATTTGCAATGGCGTAGGCTTCTTCCATCCCTCGTTTCCAGTTCTCCAAGTATTCTCGCTGGTTACTGGAACCTGCCTATGTGCACAATCCAAAGAGCATATCAACTGGAAGCCTGGGTGATCTCCCAAACAGAAGATAAAATGGTGAATAGCCAGTCACTTCGCAACGGGTGCAGTTATAGGCATAAACCAGTTTGTTCAGAGACTCCTTCCAGTTTGACTTTTGTGTCTCGGTTAGTGTCTTTAACATTTGCAACAATGTTCGGTTCATGCGTTCCGCTTGACCGTTTCCCATCGGGTGATAGGGTGTTGTCCTGGACCCCGCCATGCCACTGAGTTTCTTTAACTGATGGAACAACTGATTTTCAAATTCTCCCCCTTGGTCATGGTGGATGCGGGACAGGAACCCAAACTTCAGGGCAAAATCATTGAAGATGAGATTTGCAGCAGTTTTACCTGACTTTGATGTGGTGGCGTAGGCTTGAGTGAAACGTGTAAAATGATCAACAATCACGAGGATGTACTCATATCCCCCTTTGCATCTGTCGAGATGAAGGAAGTCTATACATACCAGTTCAAATGGCTGTTTTGTCATAATGTTTGTCAGAGGAGCTCTTGTTGCATGGGCTGGCTTTTTCTGCTTGACACAGCTACACCTTTTAGTCACATAGTGCTCGATGTCAGACTGCATATATGGCCAGAAGAAGCGGTCACGTACTAGTGATACAGTGCGGTCAGTACCTTGGTGTCCCATGTTATTGTGCAACTCTTCCATCACTTTACCTTTGTACTGCTCTGGTAGAACTAACTGCTTGCGGGCTGTAGTGATTCTGTACAAAATGCCATCACTGTCTATTGTCAATTTGTCCCATTCTCTGAATAGGCATTTTGTCTTTGGACTGAATTTCTTTTGCTCTTTAACTGGCGGTTTGGAACCCGACAGTTTGAAATTGAGCACAGGACGGATGACTGGATCAGATTCTTGTGCTTCTCTAATCCCATCTTTTGGGATTGAGCTGGTTGTTGCAGTGGTTGTCTCACCTTCAGCTGATACTGACATAGATACAGCTGAAAATGACCAAGGTACAACAGCCTCTTTCTGTACCTCAACTGCTTGTATCGTGGCGGCGATGGTGTCTGGTGGAAGCTCCTCAGAACATTCTCTCATCAGTGACTCTACATCCAGTGGCATCCTTGACAAAGCATCTGCATCACCGTTCTCTCTGCCTGGCCTGTACTTTATTGTAAAGTGGAAATCAGCCAAGTCTGCAACCCACCTGGAAGTGGTTGCGTTCATTTTTGCAGTAGACAGAATGTAGCAGAGCGGGTTGTTATCGCTGTATACAGTGAAGGTGGGAGCATAGTACAAATAGTCATGGAACTTATCAGTGATTGCCCATTTTAGAGCTAGAAATTCTAGCTTGCTCGAGTGGTAGTGATAGTTCTTCTCAGCTGCTGTTAAAGTTCGAGAGCCATAAGCAATGACCCTAAGCTTCCCCTCTTGCTTTTGATAAAGAACTGCTCCCAAGCCTTGGTGTGACGCATCAGTGTGTACAACAAATGGCTGAGTGAAATCAGGGAAACCTAAAACTGGTGGGTGAAGCAAACACTCAATCAGCTGTTCAAGTGCCTGTTGATGCTGGTCAGTCCACAGGATTGGCTTGTTTGAGGGCACCACATGACTTACTTTCTTTGTTTTTGTTTTCCGTGGGTGGTCAGGTAATTTCTCTGAATCTGCTTTCAGGAGGTCATACAGGCAGCTGGCACTCCTAGAAAAGTCTTTGATGTACTGTCTGTAGTACGTGAGTAAACCAAGCATTTTTCTGAGCTGGCCCACAGTCTCTGGTCTGATTTCTTTCAATGCTCTTACTGCTTCAAAATCGGCTGGGTCAACTCGGCTGCCCTCTGCAGACACTATTCTGCCCAAATAACGGACCTGGGGTTTAAAGAGATCACACTTACTTGGTTTGAGTTTAATGCCATACTCTCTGAGACGCTGCAAAACTTTTCGCACATCATTCACATGGCTGTTGAATGTTTTACTGAAGACTAGCGTGTCGTCCAGATAAGGAATGCAGATGTTATCCCGGAGCCCTTCCAAACACTCCTCCATACACCGCTGAAAAGCTGCAGGAGCGTTCATGAGGCCGAATGGCATACGTATCCACTCATAGAGTCCCCACGGTGTCACAAATGCTGTCAGTGGTCTGCTTTCTTCAGAGATGAACCCCTGGTGATACGCTTTCCCCTGATCTAAGAGGGAGAACCAGGAATTACCACCTAAACTGTCCATGATGTCTTGGACCCGAGGGATGGGCTGGCGGTCGGGATGTGTCTTTCTGTTCAGATCTCTGTAATCTATACACAACCGGAGGGTCCCGTCCTTCTTACGAACGCACACGACAGGTGAGGAATATGAAGAGTTTGACTTCCTAACCCAGCCCTGGTCTATGAGGTCATAAATGTAACCCTTCATCTCCTCATACAGTGGCCTGGGCACTGACATGTATGTGCGCTTTACTGGTTCAGAGTCCTTTAGAGAAATAGTCATTTTCAATCGTTCAATGCAGCCAATGTCATTGTCTGATCTGGAGAAGGAGTGACACTCTTCTCTAAGCATTTGCCTAACAACCTCTCTCTGTTCTTCGGTTAGGTGAGTTAAATCTACTGGTGGATCCCACTGTTCAGTAGCAGTACATGGGGTTCGAACGCTGGTGTGATTCACTGTGGCTGAGGTGACAGTTTTTTCAAAGACTTGGGCAGGTAACACAGTCATAATGGTTTGTACTGTACCGATTATTGTGCGTCCTAGCAGGGCAATGTCGTGGTCAGTGGGGTTAGAGACATCAAGCAGGATAACTAGAAAAACACCTTTACTGACTCTGACTAGTGTGTCAAAGAACTCAAGGTCATCTGGCCACTGCGGGTTCAGGTCTGGCTGGAAAAGCATTGTCATGTCATCTTTCAAAGGCTGGGAAGCTACACGGCACTCAATCTGAATGCTACTGTGTTTTGGTACAGCAACCTTCTCTTTCTTGGTTTTCACTGCGTATTCATCTGTCTGTTCTGCGCTAACAGCCTGTATAAAAGCTCTCACCTTGTTTCTTTTGAGGCTTGGGAAAGCTGTTTTTACTGTACTGTATCGTTTAGTCTTTTCGGTCATTGTCAGGATGTGCTCGATAACATTGAAACCTATGATGGGATGAGATAGGTGACAGCCTTTCATTACCAGCACTGGGATGATCAGTTCCTTTGTTTGGTCAATTTCAGAGGCTAGACGAAAAGTTGTTTCAATCCATCCCAGGTACGGCATTTCAGTCCCATTTGCTGCAGTCAACCTTAGATCATCAGGTGAGTCCAGGATTTCTGAAACATCTCTCAGCCTTGCGTTTAGGAGAGATTCCTCTTTCCATCGTTCATCAATGACCGATACCTGAGATCCTGTGTCCCATAGAGCTTGGAGGTGGTGGCGATTCAGGTGACACTCAATAAGGCACTGTCTGCCGACTAGCGAGGTGACCTTACGGGGGTGGCAACCTTGAGCTAGGGATGGTAAGGAGTGGGCATTTTTCTCTGTGCAGGAAAACCTTTCACTGGTAGAGTCAATTTGCAGGTGAGTGCATTCTTTCTTATGTTTAGTCCAATGTTGGTTTTGACATACTTTGGAACAGTACAGTGTCTCTTTACATGATGAACATTGTTTCAGGTTCTCAAATGACTCTTCTCTGGCACAATTTGCACATTTCTGGGACTTTTTGGTAGCTACGGTTAACACTCGTCCCTCAGCGGTAACCCGTTTCCGTTTAAAGGGGCCTCCCTTGATGGTCTGGCTCCCCGGATTTTACATCCAGCTTGAAAATGTTCTCCACTCCCACATCGGAAGCAGTGTATGCAGCGTGCATCTGTTCTGGCCTGCTGGCAGACAAAACACCTCCTTGGAGCTTGAGCAGAGTGGTTGGTATACCGGTTAGGTGCATATTGATGCTGTGCATGGTCAAGTGCTTGGGACCGACTGTAGTTGCTGTAATACTGCTGCTGGGAAACAGGTGGCTGGGGGTCCCTATCTGGCCTCCTAACTGGGGGTGGGGCATAGGCACAAGGCTGTGACTGAAACATAGGCTGCTGTAATGTCTCCTTAATCTGAGCAATCTCTGCACTGAGACCTTTTAGAGAAGCTACACCTGTCTTAAAGTCAGCTAACTCTGTTAACAGTTCTGCGGGTATCGTAGCTTTGGCTTCTTTCACAGGACACTTTGCAGATGGCATATCCTCTAACTGGACTACACTTACAGTTGTAGCAGGCTGTGGGGCATTAAACCGCTTTTTGTTTCGTCTTTCTCTCTCATTAGCACAAGCAATGTTAAGCTTCTCTAGCAAAACCTCATCTAATGTTTCGCTCTCTAGCAGGAGAGGCTGCATGTCTATCCTGATACTGTCACTCTGGAGACCCGTAAGGACTGTGTGTAAACACATGCTCTGGACTAGAGCAGGGTCATACTTAAGTCCTGATTCTGACTCCTGGGATGCAAACAGTACTTTTTGCCTCAAATCTAAAACGCGCATCAGGAAGCTTTGAGGGGTCTGCTTGCTATGCTGTGCTTCTGAAGTTAGCTGTTTGTAAAGCTCTGTTGCACTCTTCTCTTGGAAGTGGGAACGCAGGATACATCTAAGTGTGGGAAGAGTTAGCTGGGGTTTACCTTCCAAGTAGCTGCGTAGCTGTGAGCCTGGAGAAATAGCCCTGACTACTGCGTCTACTATTTCTTCCTCAGGATATCCTCTGTTAAGTCCATTTTCAATCTGATGGGCAAGGCTGGAAAAAATCAGTTTTTCTTTTTGGCCCGGTTCACCTATCTGACCAGAAATTTTAAACTCTTTGCGCCAGTATGAGCTGGGCTGTGCATTGGGTGAGAGCGGCACGCTCCCCTGAAGATTGGCATGGTGTTGGGGCTGACGCAGAGAATCACTGACTTTGGCTGCAGTAATCTGCTCAGTTCCCGCCCCTTGTTGTGGGGTTACAGTTCTCAGTTCCCCTATTCTGTGATGTGTTCCGGCTGGTTCAATATCATGGTCAACTTGCCCTGTTTTGTTATCTCTGCCACTGATCATCTCTGTCATTTCGTCTCTAAGGAGCAACAATTCCGACATGCCGCCATCTTCTAACTCTGTGACTTCCTCTCTCTCAAGGAACATCATAATGCGAGTCATTAATGCTATGCGGGATTTGTCTTTAACATCTCTTCTCTGTTCGCCTGATATTTCAAGGAAATCACATATCTCTAGTAATTTGTCTTTAGTCAGAGTGTGTAATTCTCCTACTACCTCTTCCTGTAGTTCTTCCAAGGCGCTTGTCATGTTGACAGAACAGGAGGAACTTTTACTGTGCAGGAGTTGACTCTGAATTAGATGGTCCTTACTGTCTCTGATGGTCGATCAATGGCATCAGTTGACACGTACTTAACCACTAACTTCCAACTTCCCCCAAACAGCAACACTTTCCTCACTGCAGCCTGCCTGAGTTGTTATGTGGAGATTTAGCTGGCTCGGAATTCAGCGACCAGGGTGTGGAAACTGGACATCTGAGCAGCAATCTCAGCGGAGCCTCCAAAAATGTTACGCCCCTGAAAACAGGGGAGAAATAATCACGAGAGTGATACGGTGTTGTATTCTCAAGTCAACATTTAGTTCAATCATTTCACAAAAGTAACACATTACATAACAGAAAACCCATTGTACAAATAACACAGCAAAATATCTTATTAACAACACGCATGTTCATTCACAATCGACATAAAATGGCAGCTACTCTCAGTACGACGCTATCCTTCACTTCAACCGAGCAGGGCTAATATTACTCTCTTCAACCTTAACTCTAACTTCCTCAAGACGTTACTAAAACACACCTTAAACACTCTTGACATGTTCGCTAGTTATAACATTTAAATTACTATTTCTATCATCAATAAAGTACCTGAAACCAGGGGAGAAATAATCACGAGTGTGATACGGTGTTGTATTCTCAAGTCAACATTTAGTTCAATGAGAAAAGACCGCAAATTTCCCCAGGAATATGCGTGGAGACCAGAGCAATCGATCTCCGGCTCATAGATTAAGAGCATTTCGTAGATCACAGATTAACACTTTTAGGCACCACAAAATAAAGTAATCAATATAACGTTTACACATTACTCTCACAATTCGTACCCTTTGACAGATTTGAACTTTAACACAATTATATGAATGTTATCAATCTCTATCAACTAATACTGAATGCATCTTTTTAACCTTAGATGTTTTAAGATCCTCACATACTATGAACTTACTAATACTTTTCAATGTATAACAGGCTATGAATATGTCCTTTAACCTGTCACACGTTCCCATGCAAAACTAACAACTAAGTCTTCAATAAAATTCGCAAGGCGTGACTTTTCTTGAATGAATATATTGAAAACGTTCATGTTATGAAACTGCAAAATACAGAAAAGAATATACTTTAGTATTCAATTCACACCGACATACTGTAGCTGTACATTAAATATTTGAAGTTGCATAAATACAAAGCACGCGCTAAGGTACCATGCATCTGGCATGATGCCAAACCATATTGCTAATTCTTAACCATATGGTAATTGGCTCCTTTCATTACTCTAATAATGTATAAACATCTATGTAGAATAACAAAGCATATTACACTAGAAACAGTAACAAAACTACAGTATTGTATATTTTACAATTCGTTTGCATGACGCATGAGCAAAGTAATACAGCTAACGACATACATTAAAGGCATTGCAATTTGTGAGTAAATGCAACCAACATTGATATGTAAGCAACTCTATCAATGACAAGATTATCATCATTAGTTAAATGCTTGAATCGAACTTACAAACAAATATTTTTCCAAGGCTGAAGCGTGACAAGAAATAACTACATTGAAAGATCTGCACCGTAGCGTTGTTTGTAGCTGTTTCTATGCGTGCAAAACAACTTCTGTACTTCCTGTTTGCGTGGTCTTTCTAAGTACCAGAAAGCGCCACTAGGGGGCAAATAACACCATTGAACACAATGAAAATCCAATTTAACCATTCTTTTATTACAATCTGTTACCTTCTAACAGGATGGCAGCACACTCCCCGCCTGGTATAATGAAATTGTGCCACTATGAAATAAAACATATCAAGAAACAAATAATGTCCTTTCTATTTTTATCTTTTGTCTCTAGGATGCTTCAGAAAGAAGAACAACAATCTCTGAGATTGGTCTCAGAAACACCTTAGCAGCTCCTTGCTTGACAATTTTTAGTTCTACTTTCCTAACCTTTTTGTCAGTACTGGGAAAGGTTTTTACCACAAGCCCGACTGGCCAGTCATTTCTGTGTGCCTGACTGTCTTTCAATAAGACAACATCTCCCACTTTTACATTTGGCTTTTCTGCTGTCCATTTTCTGCATCTCTGCAGCGTTGTCAGGTACTCCTGTCTCCACCTTTTCCAAAAGGTGTCAGCGAGACACTGGACTTGCTTCCACTGTTTTCCATGATGGTTGTTCATGCTGAAGTATCCGGAAGGGGCTGATGTAGCGCTGGTCTTTTGTGTAAGTAACATTGAGGGTGTGAGAATGGTAGGCATGTCAGGGTCGGTTGATACTGACACTAAGGGTCTCGCATTGATTATTGCCATAACTTCAGACATAAGAGTGCTCAAGACCTCATGTGTGAGACGAGTGGAGCCCGTCTGAAACAGCATAGCATCAAGAATACGTCTGCAACCCCAATGAGTCTCTCCCAAGAACCACCCATATGAGTGTGGAGGATTAAATATCCAAGTACATCCCTTATCTGAGAGGTATTTAGTCAGTTCTGAGTCATTTGTGTCGATACCCAGTTCCCTGCAGGCACCTATAAAGTTTGTACCTCGATCAGACCGTAGCACTTTTGCTGGACCACGGATAGCGAAAAATCGCCTCAGCGCATTGATGAAGCTGGATGTGGACATGGATTTGATAAGCTCGATATGGACTGCTCTTGTAGACATACATGTAAAGAGCACCGCCCAGCGCTTGGAGTCTGCACTACCACCTCTAGTGCGACGAGTTATGACATTCCATGGTCCAAACACATCAAGTCCAACGCTGGTGAATGGTGGTTCAGATGTCAGTCTGTCTGCAGGCAAGTCAGCCATTTTTTGGTCAACTAACCTCCCTCTAACCTTCCGGCAGGTGACACACTTGTGAATGATACCAGAGACCAGACGTTTGCTCCCAATAATCCAGAAGCCTGCTGCTCGAATAGCTCCATCTGAAAAATGACGGCCTTGGTGAGCCACTTGCTCGTGATAATGTCTTACCAGCAGAGTGGCAACATGATGTGTCCGTGGGATGATGAGAGGATGTTTTTTGTCTTGTAACCTGTCGGCGGAGGATAAGCGGCCTCCCACCCTCAGCAACCCATCCTCATCAATCACTGGGTTCATCTTTTTCAGTGTACTTTGCTTTCGGAACTCTTTTCCCTTTTCAATGCATTTGAATTCCTCACTGAAAGCTTCATGTTGCACACAGTGAATGATTGCTGTTTTGGCTTGTGACAACTCAATTGTACCGCATGGTTTATTACAGTCATGCCAGCCTCTGCAGCTGGTGTTGTCTGCACCTTCATGGAAGGATCTTGCAACATGAATGAGTCGTGCTGTGGCTTGATTGAGAGTTTTCCAGCTTGAGAAACTCTCAAAGCGATGAGAGCCGAGTTGAGCTCCAGAAACTTTAGATGCAAAGACAGTGACATCTGGTCGAATCTCTGCATCTGTGTGAGGCTCTACAAGGTAAAAATTGATGTTCTCAGGCTTACTCGAGTTTGTTTGGGTCAGGAACGGTGGACCTGAGAACCAACTAGTGTGTTTTAAGAGCGCAGCAAGTATGGGCCTGGTTGCATGGTCTGCTGGATTGCTGTCAGTGTTTATATAGCACCACTGATCTGGATGGGTAGACTTCCTGATGCGAGTTATCCTATTGGAAACATAAACATAGAATCTTTTGGTGACATTGTGGATGTAACCGAGAACTATCTTACTGTCTGTGTAGAACTTGGCTGCATGTATATCAATGTCAATTTCGTCTTTGATCAGTTCATACATCTCAACAGCTAGCAAAGCCGCACACAGTTCTAGGCGTGGGATAGTGTGGGCTGGACGAGGGGCCAATTTTGATTTCCCCATGACAAATCCAACATGGCATTGACCTTCCGAGTCAATAACTCTCAGGTAGGCTACCGCTCCTATGGCTACTGTAGAGGCATCTGAGAAGATGTGTAGCTCTCTTCTTTGAGTGGTAGACAAGGAGACTGGGATGTAGGTCTGCTGAATATTCATATGTTCCAACTCCAAAGATTCCTTCCACATTTTCCATTCCTCTTCTTTTTCTGTGGGAAGAGGGGCATCCCACTCACTCTGATCGGAAGAGAGTTCTCTGATTAAGGCTTTACCTTGCATTGTTATTGGAGCCACGAACCCAAGGGGGTTATAAAGACTATTCACTGTGGACAGGATGCCTCTCCGCGTAAAAGGCTTCTCATTGTGGGACACCTGGAATGAGAAGCTGTCTGTTTCCAGGGTCCAGGAAAGTCCCAGACTCCATTGAAACGGGAGTAGATCCACTCCTAGGTCCAGATCTTTTAAGTCTTTCGCACGGTCCTCCATAGGGAAGGCTTCCATAACTGTTTTGCTATTGGATGCAATCTTGTGTAGTTTCATGTTGGACTCCGCCAACATTGCTTGTGTTTTTCTTAGAATGTTGACAGCTTCTTCTGTAGTAGCTACTGATGTCAGACCATCATCGACGTAGAAGTTCCTCACTACATATTGTTTGGGTTCTGACCCGTGTTCCTTCTCACCCTGTAGCGCTGCTCGTCTCATGCAATAGATGGCTACGGCTGGTGAAGGGATGTTCCCAAATACATGCACTTTCATCCTGTACTCAGTTATGTTTCTATCTGGGTTGTTGTCTTCATACCAGAGAAACCTTAAGTAATCTCTGTGATCCTCACGTACACCAAAACAGTAAAACATTTGTTGCACATCTGCTGTTAGTGCAATGCAATCCTTGCGGAAACGCATTAGGACACCCAAGAGTGTGTTGTTTAAGTCTGGACCACTGAGCAGAACATTGTTAAGTGACACGCCTTGACACTTAGCACTGGTGTCAAATACTACTCGTATTTGTTCAGGCTTTTGTGGATGGTAAACACCAAATATGGGCAGATACCAACGTTCTTTGTCTCCCTCTAGTGGCTGTGAAGGTTCGGCTTGGTCGTTATCCAGCATCTTTTGCATGAAGTCAATAAAATGACGCTTCATGTCAGGCTTTTTGTCTAAAGTCCTGCGAAGTGATGTGAGACGGTTCATGGCCTGCTCCCTGTTATTAGGAAGGCGACGTCTAGTGGGGCGAAAGGGTAATGGAGCCACTCAGTGGTTTCCATCATCCTGGAAAACCTGTTTGTTCATAATGTCCAAGAAGGCTTTGTCCTCCACTGATGATGCTGGTTTATCATCGTCTTGTGTTTTGTCGAACACGGAACATCCCAGGCTGTTTGTGTTCACAGTTGTGCTTGGAACTCTCGAGTGCACTGTAGAGGGAGAGATGTGTTTCTGAGCTACGCTATTGTAGTTCTCTTTTACCTGGATGATGTCAGGGCAAGGGCTCAGATAGGATGTGCGACCATTTTGAAGTATGTTTGTCCTGAACACGTTAACATTGGCTGGTCGGTGAGCCGTTCCCAGACAGACCTCACCCACAATGACCCACCCGAGGTCGAGTCGCTGTGCATAAGGAGTGTCGTGGGGCCCATTGATTTGCCCTCGTATCTTGTGTACCCTTAAGATGTCTCGTCCTAAGAGCAGGGGGATGGGAGCGTCTGGGTCCACAGCTGGAATTCTGTCCATAACTGGTTGCAGATGAGAATGACGATACGCAATGTCGGGGGAGGGAATCTCCATCCTATCGTCTGGCATCATATCACACTATCAGAGTAGGGAGAGTGAGCTGCATGTGTCCATCTATAGACTCCACCATGAAGTTGACAGCTCTCCTGCCCGAAGTCTCTGTTACCCCAGAACACGTCTTCATGGTGTATGGAGCAGAGTTGTCATTGATGTTGAAGAGACTGAAAAAACTGTCTTGGCCAGAGATTTGTTACTCTGTTCATCAAGCACTACATACATTTTGACAGCTTTCTCTCTTTTCCCAGCCGGATAAGCTTTGACTAGGCATATATTTGAACATGATCTTGGATTGACTGCCTCACCACAGATCTCTGTACACTTTGAGGTGACAGATAGAAGAGCATCGTCACCTTGCTCCCCGCCATGCTCTGTCTCTGCTGTAGCGGTGTCTGTATTTGTAGGGGCTGGGCCTGGAGGCAGAGCAGCAAGATGTCTGTCGCTGTCGCACTCAGAGCACTTGATTGAAACCTTACAGTCTTTAGCTCTGTGCTGAGTTGACCCACAACATCAGAAACAAATGCCATTGTCTTTGAGATATGATTTGCGCTCATCTAGAGTTTTGTATCTAAACCCACGACACTTTTTAAGAGGATGAGGCTTGTTATGTATTGGGCAGTGACGGTCAGGGTTTTCAACCTTTGTCTTACTGGGTTTGGTTTGGTGGTCTGAGGCCTCAGATGACACATCTGTCTTGTATACAGTCACAGGTGTCTTGCTGCTGTACCTGGAATGTTTCTCACTTTTCATGGACACCTGTTTTTTTGAGGTGTAGAGGGTGAAGCTGGGGTCATTTCTAATTTTCGCCTGGTTCCTGATGAATCTCGAGAAGAACGAGAATGGTGGGAATGCTACCCGATAGTCCTCCTTATATTTGGATCCCTGTGCTATCCATTTTTCTTGTAAACTGAATGGAAGTTTCTCTACAATAGGGTTTACCCCCCGAGATGTGTCCAGATAAGGGAGGCCTGGAAGGAACCCTTCTACTTTAGCACACTCCAGTTCGAGAAGAATGTCACCTAGTTCTCTTAGTTTGTGATTGTCTTTGTTAGCCAGTTTTGGAAAATCATACATTTTCTTCAACAGTGCATTCTCGATCACTTCGGGTGTACCATAGCACTCTTCTAGTCGTTGCCAGACCATGTTAAGCCCTGCTGTTGCGTTGAAAATATGGACAGATCTAATTCTGTTTGCTTGCTCAGACGACTCTGCCCCTAGCCACTTGGTAATTAGATCTAACTCTTCCCTGGCTGATAAATTCAAGTCTCTGGTCGCATTGAGAAAGGATGCTTTCCATGCCCAATAATTTTCAGGGCGATCATCAAACTTCAGGAGTCCGGAACTCACCATCTCACGTCGTAGGAGGTACTTGATGAGGTCTGGTGCCACTTGTGACTCAGGGAAGTTGTGTGTGTGTGACTGGAAGTGGGCTTGCTTTCCATTTCCACCATGCTGCTGTTAATTTCTTTTGAACGGAGAGTCTCTGCTCATGTTCTGTTGTTTGCTACTTTCTGGATTATGGCATGTAGCTGGGTCAACACTAAGCTCTTGTTTCTCCACTTAAAATAGAAGTTCAGCAAAGTAGGGCCTAGCATGTTGTTGCACATACTCACATGTACGTTGGACTGGACTTAAGGGCTGTGTCCCTGTGTCTAGTTCTTTGCGAAGCTCTATGCGTTCTGATCCTACAACTTCTTCAAAGGCTGCAGCTTCAGCCAACGCAGCAGCAGCTGCTCTCTCAACTTGGAGAACATATAAACTTGCCTCGAGAGTCAGCTTTTTGCTTCAACAAGCTGGCCTCTATTTCTGCCTTTTGTTTCATCACAGAAGTTTCCTTCTCAGCATAAGAGACTAAGACATAAGAGACTGAGACATAAGAGCATAAGAGACTTGCCTTGGCGCGTGCTTTGATGGCTGCAGAACTCGCCGTTGAGGATCTGCTTGACTGTTTTGATGACCTTGATCTTGTAGATTGAGACTTGGTCCCAATGTGCTGAAGAGGCTCTTCCATCTCTCTCTGTTGAACACCTGGCTCTGGTTGTTGCATCATAGACTGCTGGTCTTCCCAAGGATAAGATGCTTTGTTGGCTGATGAACATAGAAACATAACCACCGTGTGCAGTTATTCTTGTGCTTGAGCCAGCTGTGATGATGTTTTTTCACTATTCTGCACTTGAGTTGCGTAGCTAACAACTAAGTCATCAATAAAACTCCCAAGGCGTGACTTTTCTTGAATGAATATATTGAAAACATTTATGTTGTGAAACTGCAAAATACAGAAAAGAATATACTTTAGTATTCAATTCACACCGACATACTGTAGCTGTACATTAAACATTTGAAGTTGCATAAATACAAAGCACGCGCTAAGGTACCATGCATCTGGCATGATGCCAAACCATATTGCTAATTCTTAACCATATGGTAATTGGCTCCTTTCATTACTCTAATAATGCATAACCATCTATGTAGAATAACAAAGCATATTACACTAGAAACAGTAACAAAACTACAGTATTGTATATTTTACAATTCGTTTGCATGACGCATGAGCAAAGTAATACAGCTAACGACATACATTAATGGCATTGCAATTCGTGAGTACATCTATCAATAACAAGATTATCATTAGCTAAATGCTTGAATCGAACTTACAAACAAATATTTTTCCAAGGCTGAAGCGTGACAAGAAATAACTACACTGAAAGACCTGCACCGTAGAGTTGTTTGTAGCTGTTTCTATGCGTGCAAAACAAATTCTGTACTTCCTGTTTGCATGGTCTTTCTAAGTACCAGAAAGCGCCACTAGGGGGCAAATAACACCATTGAACACAATGAAAATCCAATTGTAATAAAATTATTGTAGATTATTGTAATAAAATAATCTGTTACCTTCTATCAGGATGGCAGCACAACCACTTTTCCATAAACAAGGTCTAAAATCATGTTTGATGCACCCTGGATATGTTTTTAACATAGCTGTTCAAACTAGATTGATATTGACACTGTGGACAATTTTCAGCAAGTTGCAGCAATGGATCTACAGAAATAACCACTTTTCCATAAACAAGGTCTTAATCATGTTTAATTGCATTCTGGAAGTACATTTTTAACATAGCTGTTCAAACGAGCTGATAGGGACACTGTGGACAATTTTCAGCAAGTTGCAGCAATTGAACTATACAGAAATAACCACTTTTCCATAAACAAGGTCAAAATCATGTTTAATTGCACTCTGGAAGTACATTTTTAACATAGCTGTTGAAACTAGCTGATAGGGACACTGGACAATTTTCAGCAAGTTGCAGCAATAGATCTACAGAAATAACCACTTTTCCATAAACAAGGTCTAAATCATATTTGATTGCACTCTGGAAATGCATGTTTTGCAGAACTGTTCAAACTAGATGATAGGAACACTATGGACAATTTTCAGCAAGTTGCAGCAATTGAACTACAGAAACAACAACATGTCCATAAACAAGGTCTAAAATCATTTTTGGTACACTCTGGATAGAATGTTTTAAACATAGCTGTTCAAACTAGACGATAGGAACACTGTGGACAATTTTCAGCAAGTTGCACCAATTAAACTACAGAAACAACCACTTTTCCTTACCTTAAGGGAAGATTTAGGCAGTTGCTGTATTGTTAGTGAGAAAGTCCATATTGCAAATGTACGGTCCCTTACTAGACGTCCGAAATCGTTTATAAAATTTGCGGACGGCGTCAGGCCCAGCGGCAGGGCCGGACCTACCAGGAAGTCATCAAATGAACTTTGTCGGACATTCGGTTTCCGTTTTACAAAAATAATAGGATTTTGGTCATTTTTCCGCTGTCCCGGAATATCCCACAAGAGGGCATAAGCAATCATATTGCTATTGATCAAAACATCATGATTCACGACGGGGCCTTATCTCGAAAACGGAAAATATTTAGAAGCCGAAACTCGGTGAGCGTAGGTTTGGCATAATGGGCAGTTGTCCCCGAACAAGATGGCGTCGAGGCTTCAACGGTTTTTGAGTTATGGCCATTTATCTGGGATTAAAGGTCCAAAATGAAAATAGAGAAATTATTTTTCCACTTCACGTCAAAGTCAAGGAGCCTCCGGTGTCAATAAAAAAAGAACCAGCCATTTATCTATCGTCATTTAAGAGAAATCGTACGATGACAGATTGGTGATGTTCACGGATAGGTGTTTTTTTTTTCAACGGTTACAGATCCAGTTGCAGGGTGTTCTTACGAATCTTTTTAAAGTGTGCTGCGGAGCTCTGCGAGATTTCTGTGATTTTCTATGATTTTCTGAAATAACACACACTCACTAAACCCTCTGTAAATAACTCAGTTCTTAACGTAAAGACTTAAAACTCAGGATTCTGTAAAGGCATACCCCAATAAGGATATGAGTTTATTTATAGCTTCCTGTGCCAACCGGAAGTGCCTTAAATGGTGTCACCGTGGCAGTTTCCAAGGGTTAAAAAGGTCAGATCTTTTCAAAACTTCATATGTGTGATTAGGCAACCCCCATAAACTGTAAGTCAGTCATTTCTCCCAACAGATGTCAAAGAAAATCTCTCTCTCTCACAGACACACACAGAAACATACACACAGCAAGGATGGAGTGACAAAGTGCGGTGCTTAAAGACACACAAAGCCTACAATGGCATTTCCATATTCTCAAGGCCGTGCCGAGTTCAACGAGATGCTTTTGGGTGACAGTGAGAGAACTGTTAGGGTGATAAGCACAATTCGACCTCAGGTACGTTCCTAAGGTCCTCCCGATCTGTGCAAGCCTAACCTTGACTGTGTGGCATTAACCCTTAATAGTTAAAAGGTGTTTACTTCAAAGAGTTTGCATTGACTTCTCTCCCCATAGGAATACATAGCCTGCACCTCTAAATTCAACCTGAAGCCTATGTGGGTTATGAATGCCTTATGAAGGTGTCTATGACAGTCCATCAGACCACTATGAGGTCTACCTGTGTCGATTCTAAGCTTCCTGGAGCAAGCGGAAGTGGTTAAATTGACCAAAAAAGTGTTTTGATGTACATAAACTTCAAAGGTGAAAATGACTACATTCAACCCTGTGTAGATCGTAGATCAGTCAATTCTTAACTTAAAGACTTAAAACTCAGGATTCTGTAAGTTTCTATGTCAATCAAGACATGTGTTTACTTATAGCTTCCTGTGCCAACGGGAAGTGCCTTTAATTGGGTCACACTGTCTGTTTTGAAGGGTTTTGAAAAGTCACATCTCTCCAAAACTTCATATGTGTGACTAGGTAACCCTCCTAAACTGTAAATCAGTCATTTCTCCCAGCAGATGTCAAAGAAAAGCTCTCACACGCACACACAGCAAGGATGGAGTGATAAAGTGCGGTTCTCAAAGACACAGAGAGCAGGCAATGGCATAAACATAATCTCTAGGCCGTGCCGAGTTCAACGAGATATCCTGCTTGACCGTAGCTCGCTCGGTCTAAGCGCAGCGACCATTAGAAAAGTAGGCCCAAAATGAAGCCTGCCCCACAACGTCATTTGCTTTTGGGTGACAGAGAGAGAACCGTTAGGGTGAGAAGCACAATTCGACCTCAGGTACATTCCTAAGGTCCTCCCGATCCGTGCAAGCCTAACCTTGACCGTGTGGCATTAACCCTTAATAGTTAAGTGTTTACTTCAAAGAGTTTGCATTGACTTCTCTCCCCATAGGAATACATGGCCTGCACCCCTAAATTCAACCTGAAGTCTATATGGGTTATGAATGCTGTATGAACCAGTCTTCGGTAACATTCCATCAGGCCACTATGAGGTCTACCTGTGTTGATTCTAAGCTTCCTGGACCAACCGGAAGTGGTTAAAATCACCCTAAAAGTGTTTATCCATACCCTGCCTGCAGTTTGATAGACATAGTGCATTGAACCCTGTGTAAATCAGTCAGTTCTTAACGTAAGGACTTAAAACTCAGGATTCTGTAAAAGCATACCCCAATGAGGATATTTGTTGACTTATAGCTTCCTGTGCCAACCGGAAGTGCCATAATTGGTGTCTCTTGGGCTGTTTCGAGGGGTTAAAAAAGTCAGATCTTTCCAAAACTTCATATATGTGATTAGGCAACCCCCATGAACTGTAAATCAGTCATTTTCCCCATAACATTTCAAAGGAAAACTAAATCACACACACAGCTTGGAAGTAGGGACAAACACACACAGCCAAGACAAACACACACAGCCAAGACAAACAAACAAGACAGACAAACACAAACAAGACAGACAGACAAACACGAGACAGAGACAAGATGTTCAGACATCCAAACCATCCCCGAACAGCCCACTGGGGGCCCGAAAGCAAGGAGTGGCAACTTCCGGAGAGGAGCTGAGGTAGCCATGTTTCAGTTTGTTTCAGTTGCAACTGTTTAGCTTTCGTGCTTAGGTTGTATTTGGGGCGGTGACAACAATTGCCTTTTTGTATAGTTACCTGTAAACTACTTGTCATGTGTACGCCGTAACAAGTACAAAGATAATTTGACCAGTTTCAGCATGTGACAAAGTTAAGATCTCAGGCAACGGACGCAGTGAACGACATTCTGGGAGTTCTTGCTTGACAAACATGGCTGCCATACCTTCTAAACTAGATTTACATTGCTCCCTTGTACCACATCATACTGTAAAACAAGTCAACCTGTTATTTAGACCTTTATTTCTCATCAGTACAAAACATTGTTTAGATGCTTTTCAGACAACGCGGTTTAGAGTCGTTTGATGCAGCTTAAATACTGTTGAGCAAACTCATGGTTAAGCAGCCGCTTGCCAACCAAAACCACAAAAAAGGGCTCTTGGTTCCTGTAGTCCACAGTGATGTGGAAGTTCTCCTGATCACAGTTGCCAGTGACTGAGGGTGGCACTACAAGGACAAACAGGGTTGTGTTCATTAATTCAGCACAAAAAACAGGAAGGTACTACATATTATTATATTATATTATATTATTATTATTATATTAAACCCTTGTTTAGATTGCAAAATGTTTTGCTACAGTGGGACTGAATAAACATGAACCTGGCAAATCAGGAACAGGACAACTGGTTCCAAATACTCTAAAGCTTAACATTCTTTGTAGAGAGAACGCATAGGAAAACCCTACAGTATAGCTAGTTGGGCTTTCACTGCCAACTAGCTATACAGAACTCCCTCATTAGCAGCACAACAGGCTTTCACAGATGAAAATCATAATTAACAAGAGGAAACCATAGTCCAGAGGCATACCAATGTCCAGCAGTACAGCCACCACAACGGCAGAGTGAGAGAAAGGAGCGTACTCTGGAAAGATGACCAGGCCGTAGATCAGCTGAAGAGTGAAGGTTGTGACACCTTGTTCCACCCTTCTCTGTATTGAAGTTAAAAGCATTGGTCAATTGGTTAGCATTATTGTTGTAACAGAACTCTATTCAACATCAAGTGACAAGTACATATGGGGACTATTAAAACAAACTAATTCCTCTATATCAAATGCATACAACAGCCAAAACAATGGAAACACTTGAGTAAATGAGGGATACAAAGTTCATTTGTGCCATTATTTATATTTTGTTGGTGGCCAACTTATTAGGGCATGTACAAATCACTGCATGTGGCTTTGCATTTAACAGGAACACACCTCCTTAAAACCTCTTCGGGATAGGGCTGTCTACTGCCCCCGCTGGAGTAATTGCGTGCCCATAGTAAACAAAATATTTTTGTCAAAAGTTGCTAATATATGCAAATAAAAAATATTATTGAATAGAAAACTCTAAAGCAGAACTCAGGGCAGTCATTCTCCCAAACTCTCTCTTGTCATCATAAAAGTTGGCCCAACTTTGACGTCATTGCCCCCACCCTTCCCAAGCAATTACAGGTCTGGGAACAGTCTCTCGGTCTTCAGCGCGATCTCAGCTTTCAATGGGGCTTCTCATTGTGAGAATCGCGCATGCATCATTGTAAGCAGAATGAATCATTGTAAACAGAGATTTATGAGATATATATAGCATATTATTGAAAAAACATAAATGTACTGTGTAACATGTTATATTACTGTCATCTGATGAAGATTTCAAAAGGTTAGTGCATTATTTCTCTTTTAATCCTGCGTTTGTTGATTGCATATTTTTTTCAACTTGGCTATGCAAATTAGCCGTGTCTTCGGTGGTGGTTTGACAAATATGTGCTATGTTTTCGCCGTAAAACATTTTAGAAATCTGACAAGGTGTTTCTTTCATTTAAGCCATTGGACTTGTTAATGTGTGGAGGTTAAATATTTTTAGGAATATTTTTGCGTTCCATGCGCCACCTTCCAGCTGAACGTGGGGGGGGTTCCAAAATTGGAACCCTAGTCCCATTCTGGTTAAAGATCACCGGGTCCGAGAAGGGCACCTCCATCCTGAAGGTCTTCAAGGTGTTGTCCGGGGATCTCTGCTCCTGAACATTGAATCCTCTGGCGTTGCACTCTGCAACAGTTAGCACCATGGTGGGAAAGGTGATGTTCAGCAGCTCCACATCAAGGTTGAAGGTCCCCAACTCAAACACAAACACTGCCTGCTCAGGGACTGTGTCTAAGGGTGTGTCTGTTCATTGGCAAAAAGGAAAACATTTGAAATGCGGTACAATGGAAGTTGAAAATTGACATTTGTTATTGGGTAAGTCCAGGTATTGCCTCCCCGTTTCAGTACATTTTCTTCTGTTTTGTGCCTAATGAAACAACCCAGGCATCCCAAATTACCTTAGGCACTATTTAACTAAACCAGACTCACAGTTGAACTTGTGGAGGCCTGGCCAGCGGAGGTGTTGTGATAGGGAAGAGGACTTTATAGCTGGTGTCCTCGTGTGCGATCTCCTCGATCCACAGCAACTCAAGCATGGGCTCAATAGTGTAAGTGACAAAGTACTGGTCATCCTGAATATGGCTCTGTAAGGGAGACGAGTGATGTAATACACAATTGGAGTGCAAAAACAGATAAATGTTCCTTATAAGCCAGAATGTTAAAATACAATTATTCTACCGCTTGTCTTTTTGCCACTCGTAATTTAAGACAAAATATCCAAAGGAAAGTATTGGTTACCAGACTTTAGAGAGCTGGTAGGTGTATGGTTGTCAACTTGCATTTCCGGCAGTGTGCATTTTCAAAGCAACTGACAAGCAAAGTAAACACTTGCACAATATGTAAACAGCAGCAGAGTGTTGCTTGCATTCAGTTGACAGTGGCAAACTACCGGCTACCTAAAAAGTCAGGTAAACAATCCTTTAGTGTGGATATTTGGTCTCAAATTTCAAGCGGCTAAAGGACAAACTGCAAAGACAAGCGGTAGAGTATGTTTAAATGTAATTTTATGCAAAACACACAATTCTGTATATTAACCTGATTAAGCAGACAATTGCTCAAGAAACATTTCACACGAGACAACATTTCTAGGAGTTCACCCATGAGATAGCAAAGGGTTACTGCAAAGCATTGACAACTGCTGTAGTAAAAAGGGCTCTACAAATTAGATTTAGAAATTAAACAGGAACATTTTACTCATCCAATGCTGACCTTGAAATAGCCGCAAACTGCCCCCACCGGAATTTCAACAATAATATGAGCCTCTGACTAAAACCGAGTAGTTTCTGGCAGCCATTTCCTCAGTGTTCAGCCTCTTAGCGTCAATACCCATGTACACCTCCAACATGGTGAAGGCATCAGAGGAGAAAAGTGGGTCTATGTGCTTGGGCATGTACCAGGTGATCACTTCTGGAGTAAAGGCAACTGCCCCTGCAGTGAAACAAGAAGCCAAGTACACATCAAAACAGAACATTTTGCAACTGAAAACAACAGTGCCATTATTTGGAAAAAGTTCACCCCCAAAACATTTTCCCAACTGAACACAACATGAAAGTCTTGTCTGGAGCGAATTAAGAACTGGGCTTATAGGATCTTAAATTATTTCACACTCAACCTGGTGTTGGACAAACAGCCGTGGCATCTACTCCAGTAACCAGCCACTTCTGCTCAAAGAAGGTTGAGGTTGAGAGCACCCGCATCGGAACACCAGCTACCTGTTCAGGGGGCAACCACACCAGGGCAGTGTTCAGAAAGGCACAACGTATTAACAATATGTTGCAGAGTTCAGGTAGGGCCACCATTTCCAAATGTTTGCTCTACTGAACATGACCCAGTTCATGGAGGTAGCTTACATTCTGGAGGCATGTCTCCTCTGCATTATAAGGGCTTCTTAACACCAGCCGTGTGGGAGTGTTGGCTATTGCATAGCCCTTTCGTTGGACCTCATCCATGACATTCTCGCTAGGACCATTTTGTACCCTGAAGCAACAGCCAGTCTCAGGAAATGGAAACATGAATTAAACAAAATTGTCAACAAACATTGTGTAGCACCATCCTGTCATTTTGTAGTGAAATTACAGAAACATGGCTACCTCAGCTCCTCTCCGGAAGTTGCCACTCCTTGCTTTCGGGCCCCCAGTGGGCTGTTCGGGGATGGTTTGGATGTCTGGAAGAGTCCTGACAGACACCTAGAGAAGAAAGGCCATTATTCCCTATGCATTTTCTCCCTCCCATACAATAGGAAATCAAGGGCCAGTTCTCAATCGGTCCACTCACCTCCTTAAATGCATTGAGAATAGGCCAAAATTCCTCACCTCTAAAGTTCTCCTATGTGCATTTCGTGGTAATAACTAAAATACCTGTGTATATAGGTCTTGCATCCTTGGCACAATGAAAGGTATATTCTACTCTAGGCTTCATTAATGCCATTCAGACTTGAGGTTCATTGATTGGTATGAATATTAGTTCAGAACTTCGTTTTAGGGTCCATACCCAGAGCGGCAACAGTTATTTTTAATCCGACTCAAGCAAGTAAATAGCAAGCCATGTTACTTCAGCTGCATTGCAAGGCAAGCTTACAATTGTGCAGTCAATGCTTGAGCCAGCTCGATTCTTTACATCCACTGTTTCACAAGACAACTGCCTGGTTTGTTGGTTCTCAGGAGTCCCTGAAAGACGATTTACAAATTCATTCCCCTAACACTAGCTTGTCTGGTAACTTGCTAAATAGAGATTTGTAATTTAACTTTGACAACAAAAAAAGAAGCCATTTCTCTACATTATCACATTCCTCTCAAATTGTACATTTGCTTGACTCGTTAAGGCAACTTCCATCTGTTTTGTCAGCAATCTTCGGTGAGCGCCACAAGGCAAGGGTGGCTCGTGTCAAAATTAGTCTTTGGTCATCACAAAGCCTTGGGACCCAAATGCATGATTATTGCGCAAACTCCCCCTTGTGGTGGTCTGGAGCAATGAAGCCGTTCCCCTGTGCAAGCTCGCAACTTTTTAAGGAGTGTGTGTCTTCAGTCCCCGCTGTTCCGTACGGTGTGTGTTGAAATCTTATCCTGATGCGGAATAGATTGCAACGTAATCATGATCATCTGTTTTCAAGGATGAAAAAGGTCACATCTAGGTAACCCTCATGAACTGTAAATCAGTCATTTCTCCCAACAGATGTCAAAGAAAAACCTCTCGCATGCACACACACACACACACACACACACACACACACACACACACACACACACACACACACACACACACACACACACACACACACACACACACACACACACACACACACACACACACACACACACACACACACACACACACACACACACAACATTTACATTTAAGTCATTTAGCAGACGCTCTTATCCAGAGCGACTTACACATCAAGGATGGAGTGACAAAGTGCGGTGCTTAAAGACACACAGAGCCTGCAATGGCATTACCATAATCTCTAGGCTGTGCCGAGTTCAACGAGATGCCCCGCTTGACCATAGCTCGCTCGGTCTTAGCACAGCGACCATGAGAAAAGTAGGCCCAAATGAAGCCTGGCCGTAAATGTAATTTGCTTTTGGGTGACAGTGAGAGAACCGTTAGGGTGAGAAGCACAATCCGACATCAGGTACATTCCTGAGGTCCTCCCAATCTGTGCAAACCTTGACCGTGTAGCATTAACCCTTATTAACAGTTAAAAGAAGGTGCATTCTTCTTTTAACAGTTAAAAGAATGTGTCTACATCCAACAGTTTTCACAGACTTTTCTCCCCATAGGAATGCATTGCCTGCAACCCGAAATTGGGTTAATATTGCAGAACAGATTTGTTCTGATAAAATACACAGCTACAGAACCTGATATTTGACCCAAAGTGTGCAGCCTTCAGCCCAGGGGTATGCAACTTTTACCCTATGACAAAGGCTTCCCACACTCAGTCACCTGAACCCCAAAGGGCTGCACATTTTATTTTTATTCCCCTGCCCTACAAAGCTGTTTCAAATAATCATCCAGCTTTGTTATTCTGAATCAGCTGTGTAGTGTTAGGACAAAAACCTAAATGTAAGGCTACTGTTCAATTTTAGAAGGGTGCTCCCGCCTCACCGCTCGGTTCAGGTTAATAGAACTCCCTCATTAGCAGCACAACAGGCTTTCACAGATGAAAAGCATAATTACCCAACCGTCTACAATTGTAGCCCAGACAGAGAGAAAGATATTGGCCTCTAATGGCCAAAATGCTGCATTTGCATGCACTTTCACAATTTGAATGAAGTCAACTGGGTGGGACTACCAACTTCATTGGCTGAGCCCTACTGTTGAAGTCATGTCCAATCGGGTCATCAGAAGGGCTCAGACAATTGTGAAGAAGAAATGTTACTACTTTAATATGAAGATAGCCTCAGTGGCGCTGCCCATGCTGTCACAGACACTATATTGGCACAGATACATAGATGAGTCTTTTACCTTCTTATGGCTTCTTATGGCTTCTTATTATCTTCTTGTCCAGAGGTGCCCAGATTAAACTGCCTGCTACTCAGTCCCAGAAGCTAAGATTTGCATATCATCAGTATATGTCGATAGAACACACTCTAAAGTTTCTAAAACTGTTTGAATGATGTCTGTGAGTATAACAGAATATGTTAGGCAAAAACCTGAGAAAGAATCCTACCAGGAAGTGGAAAATCTGAGGTTGGTCATTTTTCAACTCATTCCCTATTGAAGACACATTAGGATATTGGTCATGTTGCACTTCCTAGATGTCAACAGGCTTCCACTAGATGCCAACAGTCTTTAGAACCTGTTTGATGCTTCTACTGTGAAGTGAGGGCGAATGAGAGGGGAATGAGTCAGAGGTCTGGCAGAATGCCTTGAGCTCATGACGCTCGTTCACATGAGGGCGAGCTCTGTTCCATCGCAATTCTACAGACAAAGGAATTCTCCAGTTGGAACATTATTGAAGATTTATTTTGACAACATTCTAAAGATTGATTCTATACATCGTTTGACATGTTTATACGGACTGTAACGGAACTTTTTGACCTTTCTGTCATGTTTTGTCTTATATTGTCTTGTCATTATGCTTTCCCTTCTGTTCGTTTCCCCCTGCTGGTCTTATTAGGTTCGTTCCCTTTTTCTATCCCTCTCTCTCCCCCTCCCTCTCTCTCCTCTCTCTATCGTTCCGTTCCTGCTCCCAGCTGTTCCTCATTCTCCTAACTCACTCATTTAGTCTTTTCACACCTGTCCCCTATTTTGTCCTCTGATTAGAGTCCCTATTTCTCCCCTTGTTTGCCGCTTCTGTCCTTGTCGGATCCTTGTATGATGTTCGCTGTGCTGTGTCATTGTCTCGCCCTGTCGTGTCTTGTCTCCTTCAGATGCTGCGTGTAGCAGGTGTCTTAGTCTGCTACGGTCGGTGCCTTCCCGAGGCAACCTGCAGTCAATGGTCGAGTCTCCAGTCTGTCCTCGTCACTACGAGTGGATTTAAGTTTTTTCATGTTTTGTTTTCGTCTTGAGTTTTACTGGAATAAAGACTCTGTTTTCGCTAAGTCGCTTTTGGGTCCTCATTCACCTGCATAACACTTTCGTCTGCTCCTAGTGAACACGCTTCGTGAAATTGGATTTGTTTACAAAACTCGCTGACAAAAGAAGTTATTTGGACATAAATGATGGACATTATCGAACAAAACAAACATTTATTGTGGAACTGGGATTCCTGGGAGTGCATCCTGATGAAGATCATCAAAGGTAAGTGAATATTTATAATGTTTTTTCTGACTTCTGTTGACTGCACAATATGGCTGATATCTTTTTGGCTTGTTTGGGCTCTGAGGGCCGTACTCAGATTATTGCATGGTTTGCTTTTTCCGTAAAGGTTTTTTGAAATCTGACACAGCGGTTGCATTAAGCAGAAATATATCTATAATTCTGTGCATAACAATTTTATTTTCATCAACATTTATTATGAGTATTTCTGTAAATTGATGTGGCTCTCTGCAAAATCACCGGATGTTTTTGGAACTACTGAACATAACGCTCCAAATGACTGTTTTTCTGTGACTTGGCTCTGACCTAACATAATTGTTTGTGTTGCTTTTGCCATAAAGCCTATTTGAAATCGGGCACTGTGGTTTGATTAACAAGAAGTGTATCTTTAAAATGGTGTGAAATACTTGTATGTCTAAGGAATTTTAATTATGAGATTTCTGTTCTTTTGAATTTGGCGCCCTGCACTTTCACTGGCTGTTGTCATATTGATCAGCCCTAAGAAGATGTATCTATCTCTATGAGGCAAGACAATTGTCATTCAGGATTAAAAAGTGACTGCACTTCCTGATTTGGCCTTAGCTGTGTTCGAATACTCACACTAACTGTACTGTTTGTGACATGAATTGAGTATTTAGTATGCTTATTGGTCATAGTATACATGTATAAATATATCACAGTATACCTGTATACCTCTGGCCCTTCTGTGTTAACTAACCTCCAGATGAGCTTCAATGCCATACAATTCTCCTTCTGTGGCCTCCAACTGCTCTTAAATGCAGGTAAAACTAAATGCATGCTCTTCAACCGATCGCTGCCCGCACATGTCCGTCCGTTCAGCATCACTACTCTGGACGTACGATTCTGACTTGAATATGTGGACTACAAATACCTAGGTGTCAGGTTAGACTGTAAACTCTCCTTCCAGACTCACATTAAGCATCTCCAATCCAAAAGCCCCATTTACTACCCACCACTGCAACCTATATGCTCTCGTTGGCTGGCCCTCGCTTCATACTCGTCGCCAAACCCACTGTCTCCAGGTCATCTACAAGTCTCTGCTAGGTAAAGCACCACCTTATCTCAGCTCACTGGTCACCATAGCAGCACCCATTGCATAGCAACAGCATCAACTTCCCGTAGACAGGTGAAAAGCTAGTACGCGCAATTGAAAGCCTACTGTTCGTTTACAGTATACTAAAATGAACTAATAATATATAGTATTCAGTATATACTCATTAAGTATGTAGTATACAGTATGTTAGTATGGGTATTCGAGCACAGCTCTTGTTTTTCATCAATGCTCATTAAGAAATGCTAGCGGCCATGACTGAAGGCAAACAAGAATTGTCTTGGGGGTGTGGTTTGATGTGGGTTTTTCTTGGATGTGTTTTTACCATTCAATTGCAATAAACAAGTGCAGTAGTGAATACGTAAGGTAAGCCAGCTTTGCTGTAGAAAACAACATTTTGAAGTTGAGGACTTCTCCCGATGAGCATTGATACCAGAGCACGCTCATTTGGGCTTACAGTTTGAATCACAATATACCAGATGAGTACGGAATCTGACTTTGGACATTGAATTATTATTATTATTATTGTTTTAAAAATGTTGTGTTCGATCAAAACATTCGGTTTCGGAAGTGAATGTAGTGGTGCGTTTGGTTGGTGGATCTGCACATCTGTAATGAGGTAGGCTGTGCAGGTAGCCCAGATGAGAGTACGTCTGAGATGGATGAAGGTGAAAGGATCAGTGATGAGTCTACCTACAAGACTGTATACATTTTTTGGTGGAAAATGTTCGGAAAAGGAGACGAGGGGGGGATTTGCCACAGATGGGGACATAGATGGAAGGGGAGAATCTAGAAGAACAAACAGGCAGGGAGAAGAGGTACAGGAGAACATAGTAGTGTTTTTTTTATATCTGAGACAACCAGTAAAATGTTACATCTGATAAAGTTGTCAGATGTACAGTGGTTCTTACTTTTGAAAGTTTTGAGCTTATGCAGCCACCGTTTGTGGTAGATGGTGGCAGATTGTGGTAAATTGCGTCTTGGCTGACACTTAAATAACGTGCCATAAAATTATGCGGAACCACGCAAGATGTGCTGCAGGATGCCGCAACATTTAAGCTTATACGGTTCCAAAAAAGGACCGCAAAAAAAAGTACGAAATAGGTTGTTCCAACCTGTAAACAAACAGTATGCTTTCAGTCGCGTGTACTAGCTCTTCACCTGTCACCCGGAAGTTGATGATGTTGCTATACATGTGCGGTCATGTGCGGTCTGTCACCAGATCTCCACCCAATATAACACTTATGGGAGAGTCTGGCGCGTACGATCACATGCTTGTTATCACTGACTGGTCCCTGCAGCTTACCATTGGAAGATGTAAATCTAGTTTAGAAAATATGGCAGCCATGTTTGTCAAGCAAGAACTCCCTAATCCCAGAATGCCGTTCACTGTGCCCATTTCCTGAGGTCTTAACTTAGTTTGGCCACTTCAGCATGTGACAAATCTTTGTACTTGTTACGGCGTACACATGACAAGTAGTTTACAGTTAACTAATCAAAAAGCCAATACAACCTTAGCACGAAAGCTAAACAGAGTTGCAAGATATAGCTCAATCCATTTTGGGAGGTGAAGTCCTTGGGGGAAGGTATTATGGAGAGGATGATGCAGGAAATATTAATAAGATGGGGAATTTATCAACAATAAATGGCGGGGCAGACAGTTTTTCTAAGCTAAATATCCCTGGAAAGGGGGTCTGATCTGGCAACCCTGAGGTACCATAGTTTACACTCTGATGCCGTGTTCAAATCAACTAACGACTTCAGTGCATTCAAGACAATGGGGGTACTCCAGTTGAGATCACCATTAGTCTGACAGACGCGTACGTGATAACCTGACTGCATTGTATGGCGTTAGCATTAGCTCATATTTAGTACCACCTGTAAAAGTGTTTTACACACGTGTCCATTACAATCTAGGCAAGAATCAGAAAGCATGAATAAAACGCTAAGTACATTGTACTTACGATACGCTACAGTAGAAATGACAACACGTTACACAGAAAATAAGGCACTTTGATCGGAATGCACGCATGTCCACAGTTATTTGTAAGGAAGGCAATAAATGTGCAAGGACTGTATACTTGATCTGGGGAAGTGCTTGGGCTTTCTTTTGAAGCAAAGTCTGTCCGGCTCATTAAATTCTCAACTAGAAATGGTCTGCAACAGTGAAATGGGCTACTTTTGTGAATGAATGAGGCAAAATTAGAAGTTGAAACAGCCTATAGAAAATTAGCAGGTAGTGTGCCTTGGTCTGAGGTCAGCGCGGGTTAAATGTCCACATGTTGGAACGTTGAGTGCATTCTGACATCACATGCATAAAATCAACTCCCACTGGGGCGACTGTTGAAGATATTTGGAACTCGCGTGTGAAAAGGTTAATGTTGGCGTTACCTACACCTTTTTACTCAATGTTATCCTTTTGGTTGGCTAGAGTTCAGTGTTGTGCCAAACTGATGGTCAGTCAAATGGAAATCAAGAGTGGCTGGCAAGCTTGGCTTGCCTTTCCGATTGGTTTCAAACAACTTAACACTGACTGAATAGTTGTTGGTTTTGGGTTGAATTCAGGCACAGGTGACCTCTTGTGTTTAAAACAGATATTGCACTAAACATAAAGGATGGTTCACACGCCTGTGCAGCATGGATGTTTGAAACGGAATAGGATCAGTTGACAGGATCCCCAGAAGTTGATGCCACTTTCAATGGAATTTCCTGTCCTAGAGGAATGCGCTAATTGGGAGTTGCTAAACATGAACAAATACCACGATCAAGTATAGCAGCATCTTGCTAACCTTATTTAGCTAGCTAATGTTCATGTAAAATCCATTTTGCCTGATTTCCACCCCCCCCAAAAAAAATCCCCCTATTCTCCGTTAACATTTCCCCGCCGACCATTTGTCTCTGCTTCTGCAGGTTTTCGCTCTCAAAAGTACACCTTTTTAATAGAACATCCAATCGTGTTATATTTCTATGTCCATGACAATGTTTAAAACCCTAGCAGGGAACCACTTTTGAGGTCTGGGAAAAACGGAAGACATATTGATTTTGAGGTGTTGTTACCCTTTATATAGGCAAGTGTGCGCCAGGAAGAGACCTTTGTTTGGTTAAGCGGTGTTGCTGTAGCGTTCATGTGATTACAGAGTTTGCAAAAAAAATGGCCACTGGATTGATGCAAATAATCATGATATAATTCTGCCAGGCTGGCATAGGCTACTTTGCGCTCCGCACGCATGCGCACAGAGACTGGGCAGTCCTGTGCAGTTTCTGAAAGTTGCGTGGAAATACGAATCACTGATGCATTTCGTTCATGTCTTATGATTCACTTGGGCAAATGAATGGATTTTCTAACAAGTTGAAGGGATTGAGTTGATTTCCTCCTTAGTTTAAAGCATTTTTGAATATTGTTGAATTTCGGTTTAATGTCTGTATTTCGTGATTCCGTGTGTGTGCGCTGTATTTTATAGGGCCCTAGTCCATGAAGTTGTCATAAGTATGAACCTAAGATATGCCCCCCCCCCCCCCCCCCCCACAAGAGTGAAATATATGGTCTGGAAATGCAAGCAATGTTTGAGCTTTTCAGTGTGTGTCACAAGGTGGACATTTCTCTGTCCCCCTAAGAGTAAGCGACACGTTGACTTTATATGGTGTACCAAGAGATTGCCTTTTGCTTACGGCCATAACAGCCTGAATATGCCCGATCTCATCCGATCTCGGAAGCTAAGCAGGGTAGGGCCTGCTTAGTACTTGGATGGGAGACCGCCTGGGAATACCAGGTGCTGTAAGCTTTTTGCTCCAGCAGAGGTTTCTCTTGTGTCATGCGTGGAGCAACTGCCTTTTATTTATCACCATAATAATGTGTCTTTTTATTGGACTAAAGGCAGTTTGTTAGTGCTTTCCTGCCATGCCATGATCAAATCCAATAATGGACAGTGCGTTTCCCTCAATATCTAGGCAGTGCATTCAGCATTTGTTTTTAGGCTAGGAGACTGTCAATGTCTGTAGTCAATTAGGGCCCTGTAAAATCCCTTCATTGTTTTGCCTGATCCCCCCCCCCCAAAAAAAAACACAATTCCCCCTATTCTCCATTTACATTTCCCCGTTGACCATTTGTCCCTGCATCTGTAGGTTTTCGCTCTCAAAAGTAAACCTTTTTAATAGAAATATAACATGATTGGATGTTCTATGTCCACGACAACGTTTAAAACCCTAGCAGGAAACCACTTTTGAGGTCTGGGAAACACAGAAGACATATCGATTTTTCAATAAAGCGTTTCACATTCTCCACTGGTTGAAATACTATCCTGTGTCCTCAGATTAATGGAGTTAGATATGCATAGGTTTTTTTCCTGTATATATGAATTACAAATCAATAATGTTTAGTCTATTGTATAGTTACAATGTGTAATCATTGATATCCCAGGAGCAGTAAACACTTTTGAAGTGTACAATTGTAATACATACATGCAGACACCGCATCATTTGATATGACTGAAAGTGTGTCATACCTGAGTATATGGTCGGTGAATATATTCAATGTACAGGCTACAATATGGGAATCTCATACGTGGTAATAACTAAAATACCTGTGTATATAGGTCTTGTATCCTTGGCACAATGAAAGGTATATTCTACTCTAGGCTTCATTAATGCCATTCAGACTTGAGGTTCATTGATTGGTATGAATATTAGTTCAGAACTTCGTTTTAGGGTCCATACCCAGAGCGGCAACAGTTATTTTTAATCCGACTCAAGCAAGTAAATAGCTAGCCATGTTACTTCAGCTGCATTGCAAGGCAAGCTTACAATTGTGCAGTCAATGCTTGAGCCAGCTCGATTCTTTACATCCACTGTTTCACAACACAACTGCCTGGTTTGTTGGTTCTCAGGAGTCCCTGAAAGACGATTTACAAATTCATTCCCCTAACACTAGCTTGTCTGGTAACTTGCTAAATAGAGATTTGTAATTTAACTTTGACAACAAAAAAAGAAGCCATTTCTCTACATTATCACATTCCTCTCAAATTGTACATTTGCTTGACTCGTTAAGGCAACTTCCATCTGTTTTGTCAGCAATCTTCGTTGAGCGCCACAAGGCAAGGGTGGCTCGTGTCAAAATTAGTCTTTGGTCATCACAAAGCCTTGGGACCCAAATGCATGATTATTGCGCAAACTCCCCCTTGTGGTGGTCTGGAGCAATGAAGCCATTCCCCTGTGCAAGCTCGCAACTTTTTAAGGAGTGTGTGTCTTCAGTCCCCGCTGTTCCGTACGGTGTGTGTTGAAATCTTATCCTGATGCAGAATAGATTGCAACGTAATCATGATCATCTGTTTTCAAGGATGAAAAAGGTCACATCTAGGTAACCCTCATGAACTGTAAATCAGTCATTTCTCCCAACAGATGTCAAAGAAAAACCTCTCGCATGCACACACACACACACACACACACACACACACACACACACACACACACACACACACACACACACACACACACACACACACACACACACACACACACACACACACACACACACACACACACACACACACACACACACACACACACACACATTTACATTTAAGTCATTTAGCAGACGCTCTTATCCAGAGCGACTTACACATCAAGGATGGAGTGACAAAGTGCGGTGCTTAAAGACACACAGAGCCTGCAATGGCATTACCATAATCTCTAGGCTGTGCCGAGTTCAACGAGATGCCCCGCTTGACCATAGCTCGCTCGGTCTTAGCACAGCGACCATGAGAAAAGTAGGCCCAAATGAAGCCTGGCCGTAAATGTAATTTGCTTTTGGGTGACAGTGAGAGAACCGTTAGGGTGAGAAGCACAATCCGACATCAGGTACATTCCTGAGGTCCTCCCAATCTGTGCAATCCTTGACCGTGTAGCATTAACCCTTATTAACAGTTAAAAGAAGGTGCATTCTTCTTTTAACAGTTAAAAGAATGTGTCTACATCCAACAGTTTTCACGGACTTTTCTCCCCATAGGAATGCATTGCCTGCAACCCGAAATTGGGTTAATATTGCCCTGTGAACCTGTCTTCGATGACAATACATCAGGCCACTATGTGGTCTACCTGTGTCGATTCTAAGCTTCCTGAAGCAACCGGAAGTGGTTAAAATCACCCTAAAAGTGTTTTTCCATACCCAAACTGATGTTTGATAGAAATGGTGAATTCAACCTTGTGTAAATCAGTCAGTTCTTAAGGAATAGACTTAAAACTCAGGATTCTGTAAAAGCATACCCAAATGAGGATATGTGTTCACGTTCAGCTTCCTGTGCCAAACGGATGTGCCTTAAAATGGTCATAGGGGCTGTTTCAAAGGCTTAACAGATTTAGCATTTTCACCATTTAGATATACATCTTTGTGTCACTCAAAAGGTGGAAGAAATTGCATATACTGTAGCCACAATATGTAGCACAGATTGTTGGATGAAATACAAACTAACCTTGCTTACTTATTTCAAAGCAAGGGCACATATTTCAGTCTTGTGGGAAAAACTGGACAAAGAGTTGAAATTCCACAAGGCAGTGACAAAATGCTTACAGCACCTGGTATTCCCAAGCGGTCTCCCATCCAAGTACTAACCAGGCACGACCCTGCTTAGCTTCCGAGAACAACGAGATCAGGCGTATTCAGGCCGGTATGGTCTTAAGCAAGAAACGTTCTCTTGGTGCACTATATAAAGTCAAAGTGAGTCTGATTAACTTCCTTTTCAGACCCCTCTGAATACTTGCGGACATTTTCATTTTACTCACTTTTTGTCTCTTCCACAATGTTATTCCTCACTCCATCACAATTACATGGACAATTATGCAAATTAGGTGATGACATCATTTAGCAACTTCTAGCGACTTTTAGGACAGCCAATAGCTACTTTCCTTACTGAGGTGTTGGCAACACTGCTAACTTTAAATATATATGCCATTTAGCAGACGCTTTATCCAAAGCGACTTACAGTCATGTGTGCATACATTCTACGTATTTAAACATCGGCTATCTGAGCAGCTAACTGATCGCTGCAGCTGTACAAAGCCCATCTGTAAATAGCCCACCCAATCTACCTACCTCATCCCCATATTGTTTTAATATACTTTCTGCTCTTTGCACACCAGTATTTCTACTTGCACATCGTCATCTGCTCATCTATCACTCCAGTGTTAATTTGCTAAATTGTAATTACTTCGCTACTATGGCCTATTTATTGCCTTACTTCCATTTGCATGCACTTATTCTATTGTGTTATTGACTGTACGCTTGTTTATTCCATCTGTAACTCTGTGTTGTTGTTTGTGTTGCGCTGCTTTGCTTTATCTTGGCCAGGTCGCAGTTGAATATGAAAACTTGTTCTCAACTAGCTTACCTGGTTAATTATAGGTGAAATTTAAAAAAAATATGATTTTCTTTTCTTTTCCAGAAAGGGGATGTAGCTCAGTGGTAGAGTGAATGCTTTGCCTGTATGAGGTCCTGGTTTCAATCCCCAGCTTCTCCATTAACATTTTTGCAATGACCCATCTCCTACTTTCCAGAATGTTGAATTTCTCAGCAGGAAACAGATGTGCTAAATAATTTGCTCTTGTAATCTGAAGAACATGTGTTCAATCCCTGTTCGTACATTTATGGAACAGAAGTGGCATGTTTGCCAACTTCAATTGCACATTTTCAAAAACTGATGTTCATGGGTTAGATGACTGTCCATACTTGCTTGTATTTAGAATTGCTGCTATCATTTCATTGTAGTTTCAATGGAGTGGTGTATATAAAAAGTACATTGTATTAATATTGCATTTTATCTGCAAATAAAATGGGATCGAAGCTCATAGGGGGAGTGCATGCTATTTTTGTATGAGGTCCTTGGTTCAATTCCAAGGATCTCAACTGAGTTTATTTGTGTGCCAAATTCACATTACACAAAATCTACTTTCCTGAATGTTGATAAATATCTTTGCAGAATAGAGTGGCATGGTGGCCAAGCGGTAAGGCGGAGATCTGAGAGATCTCACCTGAAATCTGTGGCTTGACAGCAGGACTCAAACCTGCACAGGAAGATCCTAATGGATTTGTAGTCCATCGCCTTAACCACTCAGCCACGACAACTTTGGCAGAAGAAAACAGGCTTGTTTGGAGTGAATGGGCCACCAGGCATAGCCTACAGAAAGTGATAATTTTACAACTGAAAGATAATGCAGTAACTCATTATAATGCAATAACATGAAATGGTCCCATCATTAATTTGTTATTAAGTACAGCTGTTTTCTTTTTTTCCTTGATCTTTCCTCAGCTCCAGAAGGTTTGCATTTGAGTGTTTATTATAAATTGTAATTTCACTGTGTGAAGTTGTTATTTCATCATCTTATATTTACTGCTAACCAGCATGACTCATGAGACGCACTAAACAACTGTCAGAAGTGGGATTTGAAACCACACCTCCATGGGAGACTGCGACCTTAACACAGCGCCTTAGACCGCTCGGCCATCCTGACTAAAGCACAGTACTTGGGTATCGGGTTAAAGAGTATGGGGTAAAAGTAGAAAGAGGCACAGCCTTCTAAAATCACCACAGACCAGTACATTTATGCACGATACTGACTTGCACTTTCAATAGTCATTTGTTTTTATCAATGAAAAACTCCAGTCATTGATTTAACCTCAATATGGCCTTCAATGGGAAAAGAGTAGTAAATCGTCATTGAATGAACGTTAAACTGGCCTCAGAATATGGCCATTCTGATATAAATGATACAATTCCTCAGATAAGACCGAAAAAGTGTCTGGAAATATCAGCAACCATTTTTTTTAAGAGTGACAACAGGTCCACATGGGGGAAATCTTAATAAATGGCTTAATGGGTATTTTCAACACAATCGTGTTAATATTTATTTTTAGGGTTTAACAAGGCAGCTCACCTGTGATCTGTGGCTTGACATTAGATCCGGCGACTTCGATTACCCTGCAGACAATATTTTTGTTCTTCCCGCCAATACAATCCACTGACAATGACCAATGAGTTGTGTGTTCCGAGATGCTTTTTGTTATTTGCCTGTTTGTGGCCTGTGAAATTGCGCGATTCTTGCAATTCTCTTTCAGCCTCTCATCAACTAGCTGTTTTTGCAGAATATTAAAAATACAAGTTATTCACTACTCATATTAAGTAGGTGTCATTTACATTACCTTAAGTCATTTATTTTTCAAATGGATTTTCCAAAGGTGCATGACATACAGGCGCTAAAAAGTTGTCAGGGGTGGGTTTCAAACCATGCCTATAGGGGAGTCTGCGACCTGAATGACTTAATGGTTATTTTCAATGCAATCGTGTTTTTCTTTTTCTTTTAGGGTTTGACAAGGTTTCTCACCTATGACCTGTGGCTTGACTTAGATGTGGCCAGTTCAATGACCCTGCAGACTTTTAGAGTGTTCTAGTCCATCACCTTAACCACTCGGCCACGACAACATTGGCAGAAGAAAACAGGCTCGTTAGGAGTGAATGGGCCACCAGGCATAGCCTACAGAAAGTGATAATTTTACAACTGAAAGATAATGCAGTAACTCATTATTGTCATGCAGGTGAAAGAGGACCCAAAAGCGACTTGGCGAAAACAGAGTCTTTAATCCAGTAAAGTAAATACAAACAAAAAACACAACTTTCACTCGAAATGACGAGGACAAACTGGAGACTCGATCTTGAACAGCAGGTGAACAGCAGGTTGCCTCGGGAAGGCACTTGAACCAGACAGACTCAGACACCTGCTCACCACGCAGCATCTGAGGAAAACACGACACGACAGGGCGATACACAAACACAGCACGGTGAATTCTAGACAAGGAACCGACAGGACAGGAACGGAACACAAAGGAAGAAATAGGGACTCTAATCAGGGGAAAGGATCGGGAACAGGTGTGGGAAGACTAAATGATTGATTAGGGGAATAGGAACAGCTGGGAGCAGGAACGGAACGATAGAGAGAAGAGAGAGCGAGAGAGTGAGAGAGGGAGGGGGAGAGAGAGGGATAGAAAGAGGGAAAGAACCTAATAAGACCAGCAGAGGGAAACGAATAGAATGGGAAGCACAGGGACAAGACAAGATAATAAATGACAAAACATGACAGTACCCCCCACTCACCGAGCGCCTCCTGGCGCACTCGAGGAGGAATCCTGGCGGCAACGGAGGAAATCATCAATGAGTGAACGGTCCAGCACGTCCCGAGACGGAACCCAACTCCTCTCCTCAGGACCGTAACCCTCCCAATCCACTAAGTATTGGTGACCCCGTCCCCGAGAACGCATGTCCATGATCTTATGTACCTTGTAAATAGGTGCGCTCTCGACAAGGACGGGAGGGGGGAGGGAAGACGAACGGGGTGCGAAGAAAGGGCTTGACACAGGAGACATGGAAGACAGGATGGACGCGACGAAGATGTCGCGGAAGAAGCAGTCGCACAGCGACAGGATTGACGACCTGGGAGACACGGAACGGACCAATGAACCGCGGAGTCAACTTACGAGAAGCTGTCGTAAGAGGAAGGTTGCGAGTGGAAAGCCACACTCTCTGGCCGCAACAATACCTTGGACTCTTAATCCTGCGTTTATTGGCGGCTCTCACAGTCTGTGCCCTGTAACGGCAAAGTGCAGACCTCACCCTCCTCCAGGTGCGCTCACAACGTTGGACAAACGCTTGAGCGGAGGGAACGCTGGACTCGGCAAGCTGGGATGAGAACAGAGGAGGCTGGTAACCCAGACTACTCTGAAACGGAGATAACCCGGTAGCAGACGAAGGAAGCGAATTGTGAGCGTATTCTGCCCAGGGGAGCTGTTCTGCCCAAGACGCAGGGTTTCTGAAAGAAAGGCTGCGTAGTATGCGACCAATCGTCTGATTGGCCCTCTCTGCTTGACCGTTAGACTGGGGATGAAACCCGGAAGAGAGACTGACGGACGCACCAATCAAACGACAGAACTCCCTCCAAAACTGTGACGTGAATTGCGGGCCTCTGTCTGAAACGGCGTCTAACGGGAGGCCATGAATTCTGAATACATTCTCGATAATGATTTGTGCCGTCTCCTTAGCGGAAGGAAGTTTAGCGAGGGAATGAAATGTGCCGCCTTAGAGAACCTATCGACAACCGTAAGAATCACAGTCTTCCCCGCAGACAAAGGCAGACCGGTAATGAAGTCTAGGGCGATGTGAGACCATGGTCGAGAAGGAATGGGGAGCGGTCTGAGACGACCGGCAGGAGGAGAGTTACCCGACTTAGTCTGCGCGCAGTCCGAACAAGCAGCCACGAAACGGCGCGTGTCACGCTCCTGAGTCGGCCACCAAAAGCGCTGGCGAATAGACGCAAGAGTGCCTCGAACCCCGGGATGACCAGCTAACTTGGCAGAGTGAGCCCACTGAAGAACAGCCAGACGAGTGGAAACAGGAACGAAAAGGAGGTTACTAGGACAAGCGCGCGGCGACGCAGTGTGCGTGAGTGCTTGCTTAACCTGTCTTTCAATTCCCCAGACTGTTAACCCGACAACACGCCCATAAGGAAGAATCCCCTCGGGATCAGTAGAAGCCACAGAAGAACTAAACAGACGGGATAAGGCATCAGGCTTGGTGTTCTTGCTACCCGGACGGTAAGAAATCACAAACTCGAAACGAGCGAAAAACAACGCCCAACGAGCTTGACGGGCATTAAGTCGTTTGGCAGAACGGATGTACTCAAGGTTCTTATGGTCTGTCCAAACGACAAAAGGAACGGTCGCCCCCTCCAACCACTGTCGCCATTCGCCTAGGGCTAAGCGGATGGCGAGCAGTTCACGGTTACCCACATCATAGTTGCGCTCAGATGGCGACAGGCGATGAGAAAAATAAGCGCAAGGATGAACCTTATCGTCAGACTGGAAGCGCTGGGATAGAATGGCTCCCACGCCTACCTCTGAAGCGTCAACCTCGACAATGAATTGTCTAGTGACGTCAGGAGTAACGAGGATAGGAGCGGACGTAAAACGTTCTTTTAGAAGATCAAAAGCTCCCTGGGCGGAACCGGACCACTTAAAACACGTCTTGACAGAAGTAAGAGCTGTGAGAGGGGCAGCAACTTGACCGAAATTACGAATGAAACGCCGATAGAAATTAGCGAAACCTAAAAAGCGCTGCAACTCGACACGTGACCTTGGAACGGGCCAATCACTGACAGCTTGGACCTTAGCGGAATCCATCTGAATGCCTTCAGCGGAAATAACGGAACCGAGAAAAGTAACGGAGGAGACATGAAAAGAGCACTTCTCAGACTTTACGTAGAGACAATTCTCTAAAAGGCGCTGTAGAACACGTCGAACGTGCTGAACATGAATCTCGAGTGACGGAGAAAAAATCAGGATATCGTCAAGATAGACAAAAACAAAGATGTTCAGCATGTCTCTCAGAACATCATTAACTAATGCCTGAAAAACAGCTGGCGCATTGGCGAGACCAAACGGCAGAACCCGGTACTCAAAATGCCCTAACGGAGTGTTAAACGCCGTTTTCCACTCGTCCCCCTCTCTGATGCGCACGAGATGGTAAGCGTTACGAAGGTCCAACTTAGTAAAGCACCTGGCTCCCTGCAGAATCTCGAAGGCTGATGACATAAGGGGAAGCGGATAACGATTCTTAACCGTTATGTCATTCAGCCCTCGATAATCCACGCAGGGGCGCAGAGTACCGTCCTTCTTCTTAACAAAAAGAACCCCGCCCCGGCCGGAGAGGAAGAAGGCACTATGGTACCGGCGTCAAGAGACACAGACAAATAATCCTCGAGAGCCTTACGTTCGGGAGCCGACAGAGAGTATAGTCTACCCCGAGGAGGAGTGGTCCCCGGAAGGAGATCAATACTACAATCATACGACCGGTGAGGAGGAAGGGAGTTGGCTCGGGACCGACTGAAGACCGTGCGCAGATCATGATATTCCTCCGGCACTCCTGTCAAATCGCCAGGTTCCTCCTGAGAAGTAGGGACAGAAGAAACGGGAGGGATGGCAGACATTAAACACTTCACATGACAAGAAACGTTCCAGGATAGGATAGAATTACTAGACCAATTAATAGAAGGATTATGACATACTAGCCAGGGATGACCCAAAACAACAGGTGTAAACGGTGAACGAAAAATCAAAAAAGAAATAGTCTCACTGTGGTTACCAGATACTGTGAGGGTTAAAGGTAGTGTCTCAAATCTGATACTGGGAAGATGACTACCATCTAAGGCGAACATGGGCGTAGGCTTCTCTAACTCTCTGAAAGGAATGTCATGTTTCCGAACCCATGCTTCGTCCATGAAACAACCCTCAGCCCCAGAGTCTATCAAGGCACTACATGTAGCACCCGAACCGGTCCAGCGTAGATGGACCGACAAAGTAGTACAGGATCTTGATGGAGAGACTTGAGTAGTTGCGCTCACCTGTAGCCCTCCGCTTACAGATGAGCTCTGGCTTTTACTGGACATGAATTAACAAAATGTCCAGCAACTCCGCAATAGAGGCACAGGCGGTTGGTGATCCTCCGTTCCCTCTGGAGAGAGGGGGAGAAAGGGATCTCCTTAGTCGAGATGCGAATCCCTCCCAGCTGCATGGGCTCAGACTCTGAGCCAGAGGAGGGAGATGGTTGCGATGCGGAGCAGGGAAACACCGTTGATGCGAGCTCTCTTCCACGAGCCCGGTGACGAAGATCTACCCGTCGTTCTATGCGGATGGCGAGAGCAATCAAAGAGTCCACATCTGAAGGAACCTCCCGGGAGAGAATCTCATCCTTAACCACTGCGTGGAGTCCCTCCAGAAAACGAGCGAGCAGCGCCGGCTCGTTCCACTCACTAGAGGCAGCAAGAGTGCGAAACTCAATAGAATAATCCGTTATGGACCGTTCACCTTGGCATAAGGAAGCCAGGGCCCTAGAAGCCTCCCTACCAAAAACTGAACGGTCAAAAACCCGAATCATCTCCTCTTTAAAGTTCTGGACCTTGTTAGAGCAATCAGCCCTTGCCTCCCAGATAGCTGTGCCCCATTCTCGAGCCCGGCCAGTAAGGAGTGAAATGACGTAAGCAACAGAGACGGAGCGGGAGGAGGACCGAGCCGGCCTGGAGGATAGGGACATAGAGAGTCAAGGGATGCAGAGAGGGGAGAGGAGGGTTGAGGAGGCAGAATCCGAGCTCTCTCTCTAGAGTATGTGTTGGGTTGGAGAGAGAACACAATCTCACACTGCGTGAGAAAGGAGCGGCACTCAGTGGGCTGCCCGGAGTAGCAAGGTGGGTTATTAACCCTAGGTTCTGGAGGCTCGGCAGGCCAGGAAGTAACAGGTGGCACGAGACGTAGACTCTGGAACTGTCCAGAGAGGTCGGAAACCTGAGCGGCCAGGTTCTCCACGGCATGGCGAGCAGCAGACAATTCCTGCTCGTGTCTGCCGAGCATGGCTCCTTGGATCTCGACGGCAGTGTAACGAGCGTCTGAAGTCGCTGGGTCCATTCCTTGGTCGGTTCCTTCTGTCATGCAGGTGAAAGAGGACCCAAAAGCGACTTGGCGAAAACAGAGTCTTTAATCCAGTAAAGTAAATACAAACAAAAAACACAACTTTCACTCGAAATGACGAGGACAAACTGGAGACTCGATCTTGAACAGCAGGTGAACAGCAGGTTGCCTCGGGAAGGCACTTGAACCAGACAGACTCAGACACCTGCTCACCACGCAGCATCTGAGGAAAACACGACACGACAGGGCGATACACAAACACAGCACGGTGAATTCTAGACAAGGAACCGACAGGACAGGAACGGAACACAAAGGAAGAAATAGGGACTCTAATCAGGGGAAAGGATCGGGAACAGGTGTGGGAAGACTAAATGATTGATTAGGGGAATAGGAACAGCTGGGAGCAGGAACGGAACGATAGAGAGAAGAGAGAGCGAGAGAGTGAGAGAGGGAGGGGGAGAGAGAGGGATAGAAAGAGGGAAAGAACCTAATAAGACCAGCAGAGGGAAACGAATAGAATGGGAAGCACAGGGACAAGACAAGATAATAAATGACAAAACATGACAATTATAATACAGTAACTCATTATAATGCAATAACATGAAATGGTCCCATCATTCATTTGTTATTAAGTACAGCTGTTTTCTTATTTTGCTTAATCTTTGCTCAGCTCCAGAAGGTTTGCATTTGAGAGTGTTTATTATTACAGGTGGGATAGATGGCCTGCAGTCCTATCCCAAATGGGCAACTAATCCCTATGTACTTGTGGAGATCTGAGAGGATGTGATTAGTATAAGAAACACATAAAGTACACAAAGTTGGCTAATACATACTTGCCTCAGAAGGTTACATGTTTTCTGACTTCTTTACCTTGATGAATGCTGCTTTGGACACAGGTCCCTCTACATCTGTGGAATGCTTCCTGTTTACTTCCATATTCTTAGTGTACTTCCTTTCTACTTCCCTTTTCATGGTTAACCAGGTTTCAATGCCATTAGGGGGAGTATTTTTAATCGTCTCTCTCCTCTTGATAAGTTAGTAACTCAGAGCCATTTTATATGTGTTGTGTGGTGGTTTCTTCAGGGCGGGCTGATGGCTCTGCGAGATGACATGTTTGACCAGCAGCTGGCCTGGTACTTTAACCCAGAGTCTCTGGTCACTGAGCTCTCCAGCCTCCTGGAGTACCACTTGGAGAACCTCATGGCCAGCATGTAGTCCTACTGCAGGGACCATACTCCTTTCTCCTTCTCTCTCTGTTTTGAAGGAATTGAGGACTCGAAGTGCTTTGTTGAACCCTGATTAGTTAACACCCATTCATTTAATGTATTCTCTTGTTTTCTCTCTCCACATTATTCTTTTGTCACTTTGCCACCCAACAGGGATCTAGACACCAATGCACTACAATACTTTGCACTGAATTTGACATTTTTAAATAAAATAAGTTGTAGTTCAGAAACATTTGTTTCCATCTTTTCTTCTATTTGATTTTATGACCATTTCTTCCTAGAGTTATAATGCTAATATTAGAATATTACATGAACAATGATGCTTTATTATCTGCATATGGAAATAAAAAAAATAAAACATTTAGTTGATTTACAGATACTACAGGCCCACACTTTATATGGTTTTGTACTGTGGTTTGTGATAGTGTACTATTTAAAAACATGTAGGACTACATACACTGAGTGCACAATGCACAATCCCCTCAGAACAGCCTCATTTCGTCTGGGCATGGACTCTACAAGCTGCCCTAAGCGTTCCACAAGGATGCCGGCCCGTGTTGTGTCAAGTTGGCTGGACGTCCTTTGGGTGGTGGACCATTGTTGATACACATGGGAAACGGTTGAGCATGACAAAAAACAGCAGTGTTGCAGTTGACACACTTTTCCCGGTGTGCCTGGCGCCTACTATACCCCGTTCAAAGACTGTTAAATCTTCTCTTGCCGAATCACCCTCTGAATGACACACACAATCAATGTCTCAATTCCCTGAAGGTTTTAAAATATTTCTTTACTCCCCTTCATCTACACTGAATGAAGTGGATTCAACAAGTGACATCAATAAGGGGTCAAAGCTTTCACTTGGTCAGTCAGATGGAAAGAGCAGGTGTCCTCAATGTTTTGTATTATCAGTGTGTGAAGTAACCTGGTACAGTATAAAGTATACCACTAGAGGAGATAATTGCTTCATTCTTGAATGTTACTTCTCACTATCCCTACTCTACATTAACAGTCACCCAAGTTACCAGAGTCTACAATGGCGATCATAGTTTTTTTAATGTTTGCCATTAATGTCTGAACCATACCATCTTTCCCACTGAAACCAGTAATGTTAGCGTTCATGTAAGAGGGTGTAGTAGTGCATACTGACCTAGTTGGATCATAGTGTGGGTGGTGGAGTTTATGTTGATTGTCCTAGCAGCAGTTTCTGTAGTGTTGTGGTTATCACATTTGCTTCACACGTGAAAGGTCCCTGGTTTGAAACTGGGCCGAAACAAAGGTAATTGGCGCATGCAAAAGTTATCATATTTGTAATAGAGAAATATTTTTCATGAATGGCATATTTTGGAAATTTGACTTTATGCAATGAATATCTGTAATATTTGGTTTACTCATTGATGACAATTCAAGCAGCAGTGTCTGTAGTGTCTTGGTTTGCACTGTCACTTAAAATGCTAAAGGTCCCTGGTTTGAAACTGGGCAGAAACAACGGTAATTGACACATGCCAAAGTTATCATAAGAGAGTAATAGGATACGGCATGTGTCAAAATGATTGATTGGTGACAGCTGTACTGAATATGTGCCCCCGCCCCGCCCCCCCCCCTGTTCGTGTGGTCATGTGTTAGAGGGTGTGTGTTATTTTGTGGCCCATGCCCCCCTCCACCCCCCCAGTTTTATCTCCCTTATGGTTGTTATCTATGAAGCAGGAATGTCTGGGGCTATAGATAGCGCTGGGGCCTCAGCATTATAAATGTCCAGAACAAGCGATTTTTTAAGACCTGAATATTAAACATCTAAAATATGTCTACAAGGGGAATTCTCGGAGTGCTCTGTAGCTCATGTCACGAACCCAACGCCAAAAGCTTGGAGGATATTTTGGTAGAGGCTCCCGAATGTTTTAACGGATTTCTGTGTTCAAGCGAGGGCCATATTTCGTACATATTCAACCCGGAGGAATCTACGGTTAAGATATTCACAGACAGCGTGTCCCAACCCTTTTATCGTGCAGAACCCGAGCCTTTTTCTCCAGCGCTAAGGATGCGAGAATGGCTTAAAATAAGGCTAGCTTTGTGTCAAATGGAACGTGCCCTGAGTGCTTCAAGGCTGCCAGGATATGCGTTGGAAGAACAAGTCTGTGGACGCCAGGATTTAATGGCCATGGGGTATACCCCGGACTACCCCATATGTCATGATGACGCGTGCATGTTTAAATATGTGCCCCCGCCCCGTTCCCCTGTTCGTGTGGTCATGTGTTAGAGGGTGTTTGAACTTTTGGGGCCCATGCCCCCCCCCAGCCCCCCAGTTTTGTCTTATCTCCCTTATGGTTGTTATCTATGAAGCAGGAATGTCCTGGGTTATGGATCTGGGGCATAGGCATTATAAATGTCCAGAACAAGCCATCTTTAAGACCTGAATATGTGTGTGTGTGTGTGTGTGTGTGTGTGTGTGTGTGTGTGTGTGTGTGTGTGTGTGTGTGTGTGTGTGTGTGTGTGTGTGTGTGTGTGTGTGTGTGTGTGTGTGTGTGTGTGTGTGTGTTTTAGAAACAAGGAATGTGTGTGTGTGTGTGTGTGTGTGTGTGTGTGTGTGTGTGTGTGTGTGTGTGTGTGTGTGTGTGTGTGTGTGTGTGTGTGTGTGTGTGTGTGTGTGTGTGTGTGTGTGTGTGTGTGTGTGTGTGTGTTAGAAACAAGGTCCCTTGGAATTGTGTCCATTTCAGGCTTTAAACAACAATTAAATAGCCATCTAAATAATGTTTCTCAGCCTAGTTTCCTATTTAGTTCTCTTTATATGTACAGGCACAGAGCTTCCAGATGGCTCCAGCCTAAGGATTTTCAGGGCATGTACACACGGGGAGATTAGAACCCCAAAGAAAAGATCCTAAAGGTACTTTCAGATTCAGGTTTATCATGACAGCTGCTTTATGAAAGGCCTTTACTTATGGCTAAACAGCTTCTACACAGTTTATTAATTAATGCTGTGGGATGAAATTAGGTGTTTCTAGGAGGTCTTAAACAGATCTACAGTGAAACAAACATGTACACTTTCCACACATATTTATTGACTTTTAAAAAGACCACAGTAACATGACAGAATTTGTGCAAAGGCAACGAAATCTGCTAGGGGATATTAGATGTACAACAGTAGTATTCTGTAACAAGCAATACGTGTTAAATATGAGGCACATGCAATCATGACAGCCTCTTTATGAAAGCCCTTTAATTAGGTGTTTCTAGGAGGGCTTAAACAAATATACAGTGAAACAAACATGTACACTTTACACACATTTTTATTGACTTTTAAAAAGACCACAGTAACATGACAGAATTTGTGCAAAGGCAACAAAATCTGCTAGGGGGATATTAGATGTACAACAGTAGTATTCTGTAAAAAGCAATACGTGTTAAACATGAGGCACATGCAATCATGACAGCTGCTTTATGAAAGGCCATTAATTATGGCTAAACAGCTTCTACACAGCTTATTAATTAATGCTGTGGGATGAAATTAGGTGTTTCTAGGAGGTCTTAAACAGATCTACAGTGAAACAAACATGTACACGCTACACACATATTTATTGACTTTTAAAAAGACCACAGTAACATGACAGAATTTGTGCAAAGACAACGAAATCTGCTAGGGGATATTAGATGTACAACAGTAGTATTCTGTAACAAGCAATACGTGTTAAACATGAGGCACATGCAATCAGGACAGCCTCTTTATGAAAGGCCTTTAACTATGGATAAACAGTTTTTCTACACATCTTATTCATTAATGATGTGGGTGTAGTGTCTTAACACTTAGTACTTATTTATGTAATAAGAAAGACTCTGAATACAAGCAATTGAACTGGAGCTTCACATTTACTCAAACAGGTTAGTGCCAGAATAACATAGAACAATACTGCGCATGACCAAGGGCGCTTCATCCTTAAAGGGGACATCAGTAATTAACAGAACATAACATTCCTTCTCTTATACAATCAGAGTTACTTTTACCAAACCACAACTGAAACATTTCCCAGAACTTGTTGTAGTTATTTTGCATGTTTTAATTTGAACTTGAACAGTTAGTTTTTGTTTGTTTGTTTATAAGTCTAGTCTGTCTGGTGGACGGTGCCTTCGTTCTGGGTAGCGCCTCAGATTGTCTGGAGGCTCCTGAACATCCTCAGTGTGTGCTTGTTCCATTATAGCGTCTGCTATAGCAGCACCTTCATCAACACGTTCCCTTCTTTCAGCCTGGGGTCTCTCTACTGCCCCACCGTCCTCTACAGTTCCTTGTGTGTCACTCTCGGGAGCTCTCTGTGCCTGTTCTCTCTCGATTGTTGTGCTGTTTTCCGTGGAATGCATTTGGTTAATGTGACGCCGCCACATTATGTCTGGGCTCACTTGAACCTGGTAAGTTCTGGGTCCCGTTTGTGTGTGTACGGTCCCTCTTGTCCATTTCCCTCCTCTTCTGTAGTCTCGCACCATCACTTCCTGTCCTGTTTGGAGATGGCGCTCCCGGCCACCGGAGAGCATCTTGGCTTGTTTGTTCAGCACTTCATTACGCCTGTTTGGCTTCATGATGTCCAGCTGTGTGCGGAGAGGCCTCCCGAACATCAGTGCGGCTGGGCTTTCATTTGTTGTGGCATGTGGGGTGTTTCGGTAGGAGGCCAGGAACTTGGCCAGTTTTGTTTGCAAAGTCCCTTCGTCTCGTTTTGCTGCACGGAATCCTTGCTTTAGAGTTTGCACAAAGCGTTCTGCCAGCCCATTGGTGGCAGGGTGGTACGGAGCTGAAGTTGAGTGTTTGATTCCATTTACTGACATGAATCTTGTAAACTCGTCACTTACAAAAGCTTGCGCGTTGTCACTTACCAGCTGCAGTGGCAAACCGAAGCGTGCAAACGTTGTTCTGAGACACTCTATCGTCTGAGCTGAGGTGGAGGAGTCAGTGCAAAACACCTCTGGCCATTTGGAATGGGCATCCACTATAACCAGAAACATGTGCTTTTCAAAAGGACCAGCGTAGTCCACATGAATTCTCTGCCATGGCTCTGCGGGCCATTCCCATGGGTGGACTGGGACAGGAGCAGGCATGTGAAGGGTTTCCAAACATCCACTACAGTTCTTTGCCATATTTTCTATCTGTTGGTCCAGACCTGGCCACCAGAAGTGGCTCCTTGCGAGCAGCTTCATTTTGACAATTCCAACATGACCTTCATGTAGTTGCTGCAAGACTCGATGTTGGCATTTCTGGGGTATCATGACTCTCATTCCCCACATCAAACATCCCTGGTACGTTGTAATTTCGTTTCTCCGCTGGAAATACGGAGTCAGCTCCTTTCTGCCAGTAGCTGGCCATCCTGACATGGTGTAGGTGTACACTTTTGACAAGGTCACATCTTTCCTTGTCTCATGTTTGATAACTGTGCTTGTGACCGGTAGTGCCTCGAGTTGAGCGGTATGGAACATGTCCACTGCATCCACCCTCCTTGCCTTTCTCTTGTACATGGCAGTCTGGATAATCCATTTGCATTTGTGTGGAGGGATGACGGCTTAAACTCAATGTCATACATATGACTGGCAAGGAACAGGGCATATCGCTGTAACCTGGCTGCTGTCATTGCCGGAATGCCTTTCTTTGGACTGAAAATGGAAAGCAACGGCTGGTGATCTGTAACCAGTGTGAAACGCTTGCCATATAGGTATGCGTGGAATTTCTTGACGCCCCACACTAGTGCCAGTGCTTCTTTGTCGATTTGTGAGTAGTTTTTCTCTGCATCATTCAATGTTCGTGACGCAAATGCAACTGGCCTCTCTGACCCATCTTTCAGTGTGTGTGAAAGGACTGCCCCTAATCCATAAGGGGACGCATCACAAGCCATTTCAGGGTCGTAATGCATCAGGACCTGTTCAGATGTTATGAGCCGTTTTGCCTCCAGAAATGCATTTTCACATTGCTCTGTCCACCTCCATGTCCTATTCTTTTCCAGGAGCTGATTTAGAGGCTGGAGTACTGCTGAAAGGTTTGGGAGGAATCTTCTGTAGTAATTGATCAGTCCCGTGAAAGACCTCACTTCTGTGATATTTTGTGGTCGTGGTGCCTGTACCACTGCCTCGATTTTGTCCTGTGTTTTGTGCAATCCATTACAGTCAATCTCATGTCCACAGAAGACAATCTTGTCTTTGAAGAACTCACACTTCTTTAAGTTTGCCTGTAGACCATACTCTTTCAGTCTTTTCAGGACCTCTTCCAGGTTAGCCAGGAGCTCTTTGTCGGTGCGTCCTGTTATGATCATGTCATCCAGGATACACTGGGTTCCTGGGATTCCTTGCAAAATCTGGTCAATAGTTCGTTGCCAAATGGCTGGGGCTGATGCAATGCCAAACACCAGGCGGTTATACCTGTATAGCCCTTTGTGTGTGTTTATTGTCAGGTACTGTTTGGAACTCTCTTCAACCGGTAGCTGCAGGTAAGCCTGTTTCAGATCGATTTTACTGAAGTGTTTCCCACCAGCTAGTGCAGCAAAGATGTCATCCAGGCGTGGTAGGGGGTATTGGTCTACATGCAACATTGGATTCACAGTTACCTTGAAGTCCCCACACATTCTAACAGACCCGTCTTTCTTCACAATAGGAACTATGGGTGTGGCCCATTCGCTTCTGTCCACTTTCGTCAGGATCCCTGTATCCTGCAAGCGATCGATTTCCGCTTCCACTTTTGGTCTCAGGGAGTATGGAACAGATCTGGCTTTGCAGAATTTTGGGGTTGCATCATCTCTTAGTACAAGTTTTGCTGTGAAGCCTTTTACTGTTCCCATCTGATCACTGAAAACTGTATTGTATTTATTCCGCAAGTGTTCCAGTGTTTGGTCTGTGCCTTTCTCTTTGGACTGGAACGTGTGGAGCATTTTCAAGTCACACCAATTCAGCTTTATTTTTGAAAGCCATTCCCTGCCAAATAATGGGGGGCCAGTTCCAGGCACCACATACAGCTGTAACTGCTGTGTTTGCCCCCCATAATGCACTCTGACCTGCAACGCCCCCATTGGGCTCAATCTCTCTCCTGAGTATGTCTTCAGCAACACATTTGTGTTCTTCAGCTTGATAGCCTTAAAGTGCTCATTGTAGACAGTAGTGGAAATAATAGACACTGCAGATCCTGTGTCCAGCTCCATTTTGAGGGGTTTGCCTTCGATATCTGGTGTCACCCATATTATGCTACTGCTGGGAGAAGTCACTGTGTTTAACTCCATTGTACCAATTAACCGTTCATCTGAATCACTGCCACTGTTCTCTGCTAGTGCATTCACAGACCCTTTCATTTTCTCAGTTTTCCTGTTGTGACTGAATTTGGCTTTGCATGCTCTTTGAATGTGCCCCCTTCTACTGCATTTGTGACAAATTTCGTCTTTGAAACGGCAGTCCTCTGCTCTGTGACCATCTCCGTCACACCTGTTGCATTTTTCGGCCACACGGGGGCGTTGTCGACTGCGTGAAAACTTGTGCAGGGAAATTTGTGACAGGTCGGTACTTCTTTTACCTTGCAACTCAAAAGTATCTTTAGTCGCGATTTCCATAGCCACAGCAATTTCAACAGCCTTTGCAAACGTGAGCTCTGATTCTGTGAGCAAACGTTTTTGAATGTGTTCATGTTTCAGTCCACAAACAAATCTATCCCTTAATGTGTCATTTAGGTTCTCTCCCAACTGGCAATGTTCAGACAGTTTCTTCAACACTGCTACATATGTACTAACACCCTCCCCCTCATTCTGATCTCTCTTGTGGAAACGAAAACGTTCCGCGATGAGGAGTGGTTTAGGTGATAGGTGATTTTGCAATATCTCCACAATCTCTGTGAATGTTTTATTTGAGGGCTTCAGAGGGGCAGTCAGATCTCTTAGCAAACTGTATGTTTTTGGGCCAATTAAACTCAACGCTGGCACTCTCTTGTTATCAGCAATGTCGTTTGCAATGAAGTACTGTTCCAGTCGTTCAATGTAAGTTGCCCAGTTTTCTTGCGTGTCATCAAACACATCTATTTTCCCGATGCTAGCCATTCTCTTTACCTCCGGCTCCACGGGTCTTTGATCTGCCGCCTCGTTCTCGTCAGCTCTCCACTCGTCCTCACTGCTTGCTAGCTGTTGTGCTAAAGAGTCAAAATCTTCCTCTCTTCCTACGAACTCCATCTGTATTCGTGATGCACACTGCAGGTAATCATCCTCGTCGCCATTGTAGTGTCTTAACACTTAGTACTTATTTATGTAATAAGAAAGACTCTGAATACAAGCAATTGAACTGGAGCTTCACATTTACTCAAAGAGGTTAGTGCCAGAATAACATAGAACAATACTGCGCATGACCAAGGGCGCTTCATCCTTAAAGGGGACATCAGTAATTAACAGAACATAACAGTGGGCATACCCAGGATTTACAGGCAGGACGTTTGATCTACACAGGGAGGGAAAACTTACGGAGTTATGATGGAGAGGGCAAGCGTCTTTGAGTTGGTGAATTCGAAACGGATAAGGGTCTTGTAGCTCCCTTCAGTAACCACGAGCACAACCGTTCCTTGATTTTAACTGGGCGGCTTTATTCTGTAGTTTCAGTGAGAATTATCCCCTTCCGTGAGAACTATAAAGTAAATGAAAAATACAGTTAAGCACACTCTTACAACCTTATCTTACGAGTGACTTATTAGCTTGGTATAACTCTGAAGTGCTTACATACATAACAGTTTAACCGGTGTTATAACGGGTTCAGATTAAACACATGAATAAAGGAAAAAATACCTCATTGGCTGCTTATTACAGAAGGGAGGAAATCAAACTTCACACTTATTATTCCTGGCATGAATTCACACTTCATCCTAACATACACTCTTCAACCTTTATGAACTACACCCGATGACATGAAAACTTAGTTAACGCAGCGCAGGATTGCCTTCCCTCCAAAAGTGTGTTGCTACAATAAGGATCCCCGTTACAACAGTATTAGCTACATAGTTCCGCTTGTATTATCATTTCCCCCGCACAGCGGACACATAAACAATTCAAACAAAAGACAACAACATAACCTGTAAGTCTAACTGTCAGTTACAGGTCGGGGCTAACAGGACCCTTTATCTGTAAGAAATAGTAAACATTTTGGAATGTGTTAAAATGTAGGTACTAAATCTTTTGAATTAAATCACTGGTTTTAAAAATGTATCTCACGCTTTATAGATAGGGGCAGAGGTAATTTCATATATCGGGTTAGGGGGTTTATTAACTTTATGTAAAACAATATTCACTCAAACAACACCGCTTAGAGCAGCTTGGAGATTATTAGCCATGTAAGTGGGGAGCAAAAGAGCGGATTTAACCAACTCTGTACAAACCCCGACAAGGGGTATGATAACTCTGACGCGTACGTCTAATGATTATTGTAGATGTTTACAACTGAGGGAGTTGACAGTAGGTCAATGAGATGTATAAAGGCAAATTGACATAACGGACCTCAAAAGACCAACAGCCTACTTAATAATATAGAATGCAGAGGTGTGTAATGAACATGTAACCATTATAAAACCCCCCTAGTTAGGGACAGAACGTGGAGCATATACTTTAATACAGTTACCACAGCTTTAGCGCAAACCCACAGCCCCGAATATTTAGCTGCCAGGACAGATTAAAAAAAGAGATGTGAATAAGTGAATCCCTCCTAATAGATATTTCTGAAGGCTACTGGACATAGGTGTCACGCCTTGGTCATTGTATCTTGTGTTTTGTTAGTTGTTTGGGTAGGCCAGGGTGTGACATGGGTTTATATGTTGTATTTCGTATTGAGGTTTGTATTAATTGGGAGTGTGTATTATTAGGGGTGTGTCTAGTTAGGCTTGGCTGCCTGAGGCGATTCCTAATGGGAGTCAGCTGATTCTAGTTGTCTCGGATTGGGAACCGTATTTAGGTAGCTTGAGTGCGCGTTGTATTTCGTGGGTGATTGTACCTGTCTTTGTGTTAGTCACCAGATAGGCTGTATTAGTTTCACTCGTTTGTTGTTTTGTATTTTCAATTATTTCATGTACTGCTTTATCTTTATTAAAGGTCATGAGTAACCTACACGCTGCATTTCGGTCTGCCTCTCTTCTAACAGCAGACGAAGATCATTACAGAATCACCCACCACGATTCACAGACCGAGCAGCGTGTGAACTGGCAGGATCTGAAGGTGGACGTTATGGACAACAGAAGCAAGGATTATACGACGTGGGAAGAAATCGACAGGTGGGCAGCCGACCCAGGGCGAGTGCAGGAGCCCGCCTGGGATTCCCTGCAGCAATGCGAAGAGGGCTATACACTATGGAATCGAGAAGGAAAGCATTGCTATACAGAGCGAAAACTGAAGGTAACAGGGGAAAGCGCAGAGAGAGAGTGGCTGAGTCAGGAAACAGACCTGAGCCTACTCTCCCTGTTAATCGTGAAGAGCAGTTGCAATGGGAGAGAATGCATCATTTGGAGATTTGGACATGGGAGGAGGAATTAGACGGTCAAGGACCCTGGGAGCAGCCGGGAGAATATCGCCGTCCCAAGGAGGAAATAGAGGCAGCTAAAGCGGAGAGGCGTATGTATGAGGAGGCAGCACGACGACGCGGTTGGAAACCGGAAAAACAGCCCCAAAAAATTATTGGGGGGGAGCTAGAAGGGAGAATAGTTATGCCAGGTAGGAAACCTGCACATACTCCCTGTGCTCACCGTTGGGCTAGAGAGACCGGGCAGGCACCGTGTTATGCTATGAAGCGCACGGTGTTTCCAGTGCAGGTGCAGAGCCAGCTGCGACTCATACCAGCCCTTCCTATTGGCCGGGCTAGAGTGGGCATCGAGCCAGGTAAGCTTGGGCAGGCTCGGTGCTCAAGAGCTCCAGTGCGCCTGCACGGTCTGGTCTATCCAGAGCCACCTCTACACACCAGTCCTCCGGTAGCAGCTCCCCGCACCAGGCTTCCTGTGCGTGTCCTCACGCCAGTACCACCAGTTCCAGCACCACGCACCAGGCCCCCAGTGCGCCTCGCCTGTTCAGCGCAGCCAGTGCTTTTCTCCTCTCCGGCGCTGCCGGAGTCTCCAGCCTGTTTAGCAGAGCCAGAGCCTTTCTCCTCTCCGGCGCTGCCGTAGTCTCCTGTCTGTCCAGCGCCACCAGTGCTACCAGTCGGCCCAGCGCGTCCAGTGCGCATCGCCTGTTCAGCACAGCCAGTGCTTTTCTCCCCTCCTGTGCTATCGGAGTCTCCAGCCTGTTTAGCAGAGCCAGAGCCTTTCTCCTCTCCGGCGCTGCCGGAGTCTCCTGTCTGTCCAGCGCCACCAGTGCTACCAGTCGGCCCAGCGCGTCCAGTGCGCCTCGCCTGTTCAGCGCAGCCAGAGCTTTTCTCCTCTCCTGCACTGTTGGAGTCTCCCGCCTGTTCAGCTCAGCCAGAGCCTTTCTCCTCTCCTCTGCTGCCGGAGTCTCCTGTCGGCCCAGCGTCACCAGTCTGCCAGGATCCACCAGAAGTGCCAGTCTGCCAGGATCCGCCAGAAGTGCCAGTCTGCCAAGATCTTCTAGATCGGCCAGACAACCTTAATCATCCAGGTCCACCAGCCAGCCAGGATTTACCGGAGCCTACTACCTGCCTGAGCTTCCTCTCAGTACTGAGCTTCCTCTCAGTACTAGGCTCCCTCTCTGTACTGGGCTCCCTTTCAGTACCGAGCTTCCCCTTCTGTACCGGGCTTCCCCTCTGTCCCGGGCTGCCCCTCTGACCCGGGCTGCCCCGCTGTCCTGAGTTGCCCCTCTATCCTGAGTTGCCTCTCTATCCTGAGTTGCCCCTCTGTCCTGAGTTGCCCCTCTGTCCTGAGTTGCCCCTCTGTCCTGAGTTGCCCCTCTGTCCCGAGCTGCCCCTCTGTCCTGAGCTGCCCCTCGGTCCCGAGCTGCCCCTCGGTCCCGAGCTGCCCCTCGGTCCCGAGCTGCCCCTCAGTTATGTGGGGATTAGGGTGAGGACTATTAGGCCATGGTCGGCGGAGAAGGTGGATTATCCTAGGACGCGAAGGGGAGGAACTAGGACATTAATGGAGTGGGGTCCACGTCCCGAGCCAGAACCGCCACCATGGACAGACGCCCACCCGGACCCTCCCTATGCTCTTGAGGTGCGTCCCGGAGTCCGCACCTTAGGGGGGGGGTTCTGTTACGCCTTGGTCATTGTATCTTGTGTTTTGTTAGTTGTTTGGGTAAGCCAGGGTGTGACATGGGTTTATATGTTGTATTTCGTATTGGGTTTGTATTAATTGGGAGTGTGTATTATTAGGGGTGTGTCTAGTTAGGCTTGGCTGCCTGAGGCGATTCCTAATGGGAGTCAGCTGATTCTAGTTGTCTCGGATTGGGAACCGTATTTAGGTAGCTTGAGTGCGCGTTGTATTTCGTGGGTGATTGTACCTGTCTTTGTGTTAGTCACCAGATAGGCTGTATTAGTTTCACTCGTTTGTTGTTTTGTATTTTCAATTATTTCATGTACCGCTTTATCTTTATTAAAGGTCATGAGTAACCTACACGCTGCATTTCGGTCTGCCTCTCTTCTAACAGCAGACGAAGATCATTACAATAGGGGGTTGGGAAGCGACTGTTAGACGTAGATTCTCAGAAGCAATTTATAGTCTTTCCTACAATGGTATGTTATAACGTTTTTAATAATGTACAACTGTAGGTCTCCAATGTTTTTACATAAAAACACTAATGATGCATGTTTAAATAGTAGTACAATTTGGTAATTAATTCGAACATGTCTTTAAAAAGTTAGTACTATATATTTTGGTCTTAAATCAATGGTTTTAAAACAATATCTCACCCTTTAACGAAGGGAAAATGTCCTTTCCAGCCATCAACCCGGTCTGTCACGAAGAAAAAAAGGCAGAAAATCCGGGTGCGTGCGTGAGTGTGCGTGTGACGGTGCAGCAGGAGTGTGTGTGTGTGTTTGTTTCAAAAACAAAGGGTGTGGGTGTGTGTTCAACCAGGGGGTCCCAGAACTCTTATCTGTAGAGAATCGTTTGAAACCAAGGTGTGCACTATTATGCATAAGGCATGTCGAGATATCAGCCGAACAGCGGGGGTTAAACATAGATATCTCTAATCTGCGGCCCCCACACACCCCGTTTGCAGACAGAATGTAACGACATCCCCTCCTGTTGTTTGAATTCACAGCCTGTGTTCTCTAAACCAAATATCCTGTATGCAACACCTTGTATATCTCCCGAAACTCATTCCGGACTTTCGATAGTTAGGAACAGAAAGTGGAGCATATACTTTAACACTATGTTACCACAGCTTTAGCGCAAACCCACAGCCCCGAATATTTAGCTGCCAGGACAGATTAAAAAAGAGATGTGAATAAGTGAATCCCGCCTAATAGATATTTCTGAAGGCTACTGGACATAGGTGATTGGGAAGCGACTGTTAGACGTAGATTCTCAGAAGCAATTTATAGTCTTTCCTACAATGGTACATATAAACATATTTAACACGTATTGCAGGTTACCGAAGCATCCTGTTGTACTATGAATCCCCACTCATCCCTGTTATATATTGATGTGTTGGCTCTCTATGTATGTTCATGTTTATAATCCACATAGTGGGAATATTGTTTTCCATAAACGGAACGATAGAGAGAGAGAGGGATAAAGAGCGAGAAAGAAACCTAATACGACCAGCAGGGGGAAACGAAGAGAAGAGAAAGCACAGGGACAAGACATGACAATACAATACATGACAGTTTCACTGTAGATCTGTTTAAGACCTCCTAGAAACACCTAATTTCACCCCACAGCATTAATTAATAAACTGTGTAGAAGCTGTTTAGCCATAAGTAAAGGCCTTTCATAAAGCAGCTGTCATGATAAACCTGAATCTGAAAGTACCTTTAGGATCTTTTCTTTGGGGTTCTAATCTCCCCGTGTGTACATGCCCTGAAAATCCTTAGGCTGGAGCCATCTGGAAGCTCTGTGCCTGTACATATAAAGAGAACTAAATAGGAAACTAGGCTGAGAAACATTATTTAGATGGCTATTTAATTGTTGTTTAAAGCCTGAAATGGACACAATTCCAAGGGACCTTGTTTCTAACACACACACACACACACACACACACACACACACACACACACACACACACACACACACACACACACACACACACACACACACACACACACACACACACACACACACACACACACACACACACACACACACACACATTTTCAGGTCTTAAAGATGGCTTGTTCTGGACATTTATAATGCCTATGCCCCAGATCCATAACCCAGGACATTCCTGCTTCATAGATAACAACCATAAGGGAGATAAAACTGGGGGGGTGGGGGGGGCATGGGCCCCAAAAGTTCAAACACCCTCTAACACATGACCACATGAACAGGGGGGACGGGGCGGGGGCACATAATTTAAACATGCACGCGTCATCATGACGTAGGGGGTAGTCCGGGGTATACCCCATGGCCATTAGATCCTGGCGTCCACAGACTTGTTCTTCCAACGCATATCCTGGCAGCCTTGAAGCACTCAGGGCACGTTCCATTTGACACAAAGCTAGCCTTATTTTAAGCCATTCTCGCATCCTTAGCGCTGGAGAAAAAGGCTCGGGTTCTGCACGATAAAAGGGTTGGGACACGCTGTCTGTGAATATCTTAACCGTAGATTCCTCCGGGTTGAATATGTACGAAATATGGCCCTCGCTTGTACACAGACATCCGTTAAAACATTCGGGAGCCTCTACCAAAATATCCTCCAAGCTTTTGGCGTTGGGTTCGTGACATGAGCTACAGAGCACTCCGGGAATTCCCCTTGTAGACATATTTTAGATGTTTAATATTCAGGTCTTAAAAAATGGCTTGTTCTGGACATTTATAATGCTGAGGCCCCAGCGTTATCTATAGCCCCAGACATTCCTGCTTCATAGATAACAACCATAAGGGAGATAAAACTGGGGGGTGGAGGGGGGGCATGGGCCACAAAATAACACACACCCTCTTAACACATGACCACACGAACAGGGGGGGGCGGGGCGGGGGCACATATTCAGTACACGTCAGCAGGTCATAAGGTCAGCAATCAATCATTTTTGACACATGCCGTATCCTATTACTCTCTATCATATTTGTAATAGAGAAATATTTTTCATAAATGCCTTATTTTGGAAATTTGACTTTATGCAATGAATATCTGTAAAATTTGGTTTAGTCCTCGCTGATTTTTCAAGAAGCAGTTTCTGTAGTATAGTGTTTATCACATTCGCTTCACACGTGAAAGGTCCCCGGTTCGAAACCGGGCGGAAACAGTGATCCTTTATTCATGGAATAATTAATGTATTTGTAAAAGAGAATTATTTTTCATAAATGCCTTACTTTGGAAATTTGACTTTATGCAATGAATATCTGTCAAATTTGTTTTACTAATTGATGACAATTCAAGCAGCAGTTTCTGTAGTGTTGTGGTTTGCACGTTCAGTTAAAATGCTGAAGGTCCCTGGTTCGAAACTGGGCATAAACAACGGTAATTGACACATGCAAAAGTTATCATATTTGTAATAGAGAAATATCTTTCATAAATGACATATTTGACTACATGCAATGAATATCTGTCAAATTTGTTTGACTAATTGATGACAATTCAAGCACCAGTTTCTGTAGTGTCGTGGTTTGCACTGTAACTTAAAATGCTAAAGCTCCCTGGTTTAAAACTGCGCAGAAACAGAGGAAATTGACACATGCCAAAGTTATCGTATTTGTAATAGAGAAATATTTTTCATAAATGACATAAAAATGACCAATTGTGATGTTTATGGGACATATTGGAGTGCCAACAAAGAAGCTCGTCAAAGGTAATGCATGTTTTATATTTTATTTCAGCGTTTTGTGTAGCGCCGGCTACGCTAATTCTTTTGTTTACATCTCGTTCAGGTGGTTCGGGGGGGGTGCATGCTATCAGATAATAGCTTCTCATGCTTTCGCCAAAAAGCATTTTTAAAATCTGACATGTTGACTGGATTCACATCGAGTGTAGCTTTAATTGAGTACCCTACATGTGTGATTTAATGAAAGTTTGAGTTTTATCGAGTACTATTTGAATTTGGCGCTATGCATTTCCCCAGGCTATTGGCCACAAGAGACGCTAGCGTCTCCATATCCCTAAGAGGTTTTCACTTCTTGGATATAGGGGGTGATTGAATAGTATCTGCTGTTGGCTTGTGTGAATGTATGTAGGTGTTATGCAACATAGCTGACTTGAAACATTGTTAACAGTTTTAGGGCCATGGGCCTTTCTCATGATGGAAAAATACAGAATAACATAAAAACGGACACATACAGAACGTAGTGTAGCAAACCACAGACTGTTTTTGTTAGAACTCAAACTTAACAATAACAGAAACCAGATATATGATAACGGTATCTAGGGAATGAGCACATAGATACTCCACACAGCAACATTTACATCTATCAACTGGAGCGCCCGGGGGCTGGTACCAGCTCGTACGACAACAATCAACGATAGGCTGGGTGAGTCTAAACCACGCCCAGTCTCTACTCTAACAGGCCAGCTCGGAAGCAGGAACTTTTTCTGTCAGAGTATATTTATAAAGCTTTGTCAAGAACAAGTCAGTTCTCTGTTTGCACTGCGAGGTGGGACAGAGAGCCCATATAAGAAAATTGCATTTACCACTTATTGAATAGCTAATAAAAAATACATAGTATACAATCGGTGACTCATTGTCATATTTATCCTGATACCAGATTCGAATTGACGTGACTCTAACACAACGCAAGAATTATGGGTTCGATTCCAGGAAGCACCCATACGTAAAATGTATACGTGCCTGGCCATTGCTTTGTCCCACAACGAGCTGTTGTTTATACAGACGACTCGTTGCAGAAGCTTCCGTACGTCGTCTTGCGTCCTTGATCAACCAACACAAACGAAAATAACGTTTCCACTTAACAGCGGCATATTCAGGTTCTCTAGGAACAATACTTTGCGGGACGAAGCAAGCATGATCGTATCTAAGTCGCTTTGGGTAAAAGTTATTGCGAAATGGCTTATATACAGAACCAGTGCAGTATTAAGGTATCTTTACTTTTACTCAAGTTAAAGTCACCCAGTAAAATACTAGAGTAATAGTCTAAAAGTATTTGGTTTTAAATATACTTAAGTATCAAAAATGTAATTGGATAAAATATACTTATAAACCTATAAATCATTTCCAATTTCTTATATTAATGAGCAAACCAGAAGGCACCATATTCTTGTTTTTTTCCTTTTATGGATAGCCAGGGGATCCAACACTGACGTAATTTACAAATTAAGCAGATATAGATTAGAATGTTAGATTAGAACATTGTGCAAGGTTATTGTCCATTGTGCCAATGAAGCTGTTCTTATGCTACACCCTCGGGAGTGTGGTGTCAGGAAAAATAACCTCACGCTCAACAAAACAAAGGAGATGATGGTGGACTTCAGGAAACAGCAGGGAGGGAGCATCCCCCCTATCCACATCAACAGGACAGTAGTGGAGAAGTGGAAAGTTTTAAGTTCCTCGGCATACACATCACTGACAAATTGAAATCAAATCAAATGTATTTATATAGTCCTTTGTACATCAGCTGATATCTCAAAGTGCTGTACAGAAACCCAGCCTAAAACCCCTGCATTGCAGGTGTTGAAGCACGTTGGCTAGGAAAAACTCTATAGAAAGGCCAAAAGCTAGGAAGAAACAGAGAGGAACCAGGCTATGAAGGGTGGCCAGTCATCTTCTGGCTGTGCCAGGTGGAGATTATAATAGAACATGGCCAAGATGTTCAAATGTTCATAAATGACCAGCATGGTCAAATAATCGCTCTGGGACAGGTAGCACGTCTGGTGAACAGGTCGGGATTCCATAGCCGCAGGCAGAACAGTTGAAACTGGAGCAGCAGCACAGCCAGGTGGACTGGGGACAGCAAGGAGTCATCATGCCAGGTAGTCCTGAGGCATGGTCCTAGGGCTCAGGTCCTCTGAGAGAGAGAAAGAAAGAGAGAATTAGAGAGAGCATACTTACATTCACACAGGACACTGGATAAGACAGGAGAAGTACTCGAGATATAACAAACTGACCCTAGTCCCCTGACACAAACTACTGCAGCATAAATACTGGAGGCTGAGACAGGAGGGGTCAGGAGACACTGTGGCCCCATCCGATGATACCCCCGGACAGGGCCAAACAGGAAGGAAATGGTCCACCCACACAGACCGCATGGTGAAGGAGGAACAACAGCGCCTCTTCAACCTCAGGAGGCTGAAGAAATTTGGCTTGTCACCAAAAAAGGTCACAAGATTTTACAGATGCACAATCAAGAGCATCCTGTCAGGCTGTATCACCGCCTGGTACAGCAACTGCACAACACATCACCGGGGGAAAACTACCTGCCCTCCAGGACATTTACACCACCTGATGTCACAGGCAAAAAATACCATCAAGGACAACAACCACCCGAGCCACTGCCTGTTCACCCTGCTATCATCCAGAAGGCGAGGTTAGTATAGGTGCATCAAAGCTGGGACCAAGAGACTGAAAAACAGCTTCTGTCTCAAGGCCATCAGACTGTTAACCAGCCATAACTAACATTGAGTGGCTGCTGCCAACATACTTACTCAATCTCTTAGCCACTTTAATAATTAAAAATGGGATGTGATAAATGCACCACTAGTCACTTTAAACAATGCCACTTTATATAATGTTTACATACCCTACATTACTCATCTCATATGTATATTGTCACGGTCGTCGTCCTCTTCATCTGAAGAGAGGCGAGAAGGATCGGAGGACCAAAATGCGGCGTGGTATGTGTTCATGATGAATATTTAATTAAAGAAAGTACTGAACACTGAACACAAAGAACAATAAAGACCGTGAAGCTATAAATGAGAACTGTGCTGACATAAGCAACTAACATAGACAATCACCCACCAACAAACAGTGCAACCCAGGCTACCTAAGTATGATTCTCAATCAGAGACAACTAATGACACCTGCCTCTGATTGAGAACCATACTAGGCCGAAACATACAAATCCCCAAATCATAGAAAAACAAACAGACTGCCCACCCCAACTCATGCCCTGACCATACTAAATAAATACAAAACAAAGGAAATAAAGGTCAGAAAGTGACATATTTTTTATTTATTTTACTAGGCAAGTCAGTTAAGAACAAATTCTTATTTACAATGACAGCCTAGGAACAGTGTACCTTGTCAGGTCGGGGATTTGAACTTGCAACCTTTCAGTTACTAGTCCAATGCTATAACCACTAGGCTACCCTGCCACCCCTATACTGTACTCTATACCATCTACTGCATCTTGCCTATGCCGTTTGGCCATCGCTCATCCATATATTTATATGTACATATTCTTATTAATTCCTTTACACTTGTGTGTGTATAAGGTAGTTGTTGTGAAATTGCATTTCGCTACACTCGCATTCACATCTGCTAACCATGTGTATGTGATTTGATTGAATGTTTTCCCCATAAAACCTACCACTGCTTTGAGTTCTAATTTGATTAGTATTGGTTTATGCTGTGTTAAAATTTGTGTTTAAGCAAAACTCTGGTTGTAAACGGACTGCAGTAGCTATGTTTTTGGTATCGCTCTTGTCATACTGCGTGTCATTCCTCAAATGTCTGGATTTGGCATACATTTTGGACCTCCACAAAACTGACACACTAAATCAACAAACTGTTTTTGTACATATTCAAGTAGCGATTCATAACATACAAATACAATCAGTACATGGCTTTCCATTAATTTCTTAAAATCATTGGAAATGAAATGAAATTCAACTATGGTATAATCCCACTGAATCATGAATAAGCCTCATTCAGATGATGGAAATGCATCGCGACAACATCAGCTAGACCAGCACAACAAAATTGAATAAGATATAGCCATGTTTGAACTAGCAACAAATCCGAAATGTATTGACTAGCTTGACAGCCAGCTAAAGTTAGCTAAAAGCTCTAACTATATTGAGTAAATTCAATTTGACGAAGCATTACTAAAATGTCAGAGAAGAAAAAAGGAAAGGTCACAGAAAGCGAAGAGGAAGGGAATTTGCAAGTATCCTACATTTTCCCAAATGGTGACAGATATGAAGGAGAGTGCTGCGGGTCCACAGAGGGAGTCGTGGTGAGGCGTGGTATGGGCAAACACACCTCAGCCAGTGGTGTCACCTACACTGGAGAGTGGCATGATGACAAGGTGAATGGCAGAGGGACTCTGGAGCATCCCTCTGGGGCCCTGTATGAAGGGGACTTCAAAGACAACATTTATCATGGCACAGGGACATACAGCTTCTCTGACGGGACCAAATACTGCGGCAGCTTCAGCAAGAACAGGTTGGAGGGTGACGGGGAGTTCATCGACTCTCAGGGACTTGTTTGGATTGGAGGCTTCCACAACAAGGCAGCTCCTGGATTAAAACTTAAACTCAGCATGTAACCCATGACATAATGTGAGATAACATAACTTTAATTCCTCTTACATTTATGAACATTTATTGAATATAGATTTAAAAAGGAAAAAAAATATATATATATATTCAAAAGAACAAAATTAGACTCCAGTAAGAAATTTTAAAGGCACCAAATGAAATGAAACACACAATGTCCATGTTCTTCCCATAACACTCCTGCAGTGACACCTGGTCTCTTTTACTTGTAGGAAAGACAGCGTATGACAGTGTGGTGCACACACCTCATGGCACCGTGCAATGAATGAGTCATTGCTTTGAGTCACACAGCCAAGAGTCCTCTTTGGAGGTGCTGAAACACAGTCTGTCTGTGTGTGTGTGGCTGTGTAAGCCTCAGTTAACCAACAGTGTTAAGCTAAAACTGTTTCTACTACAGTTTATTTGGAATCTTTTAACTCTTCATAAACAGCGTACAAATCTAGATCGGTGGAGGAATCCATCAATGTTCTGTTTCTTGAACGCCAACAAGAATGTACGTAGAATGTATGCACACATGACTGTAAGTCGCTTTGGATAAAAGCGTCTGCTAAATGGCATATATTATTATTATATATTTAGATGATTCTATATGGTCCTTTACACACCAACTCCATGGGAAAATTGGATCCTGGCCAAAGGCACAAGTTCATTCAAAAAGTGTGAGACATCTAAGGATGAGTTTTTGACAATATTAATGTCAACTGCCATATGTTGATGTACATGTCCAACTGGTTTCCTCCTATTTTCAGACTACTGATGCCAGACTAGTGTTTTATCATGTGGCCACAGATACTCCCCTACTCTGTCAGTGGTTCCAGATCGACAACAGACAACTGTGTGCGCATAGCATAAAGTATTGATCAATAGAGAAGAAAATTTAACATTAGACCAAAAATATACACCATTTTATTTTTAAAGTGTCTTGTGCCGTCCCAAACAATGTACAATAAAATGAAATTGAAATGAAAGCTAAAGGGCATATGCAGTAGGGTTGATAAAGGTCAAGATAAGTTTGACTGGGACTAGTGGAAGCATAGGATTTTTGTTAACATTTGGCAACCTAAACTTGTTTACATGTGACAAAGTAGGCTACAGGACCATATAGTGCTTCTACCCAAGTGGTGGCCCATCATGTCTTTAGGAGCTACAGTCTTTTTCATTTTTTTCAAACCAGGCATTAACCAAGACATATAGCTAGAATGTTATGGAGTGATATTAGTGCCAACAGAAACTGAATTTCAGATTCAACATCATATCGCTCCATAGACTCTAGTGTGCCTGGTTTGGCCAAAGATTACTACACGTTGTGGCCCTCCAGGAAAAATACCAAACTCTCTGAATGTATATGCAGTGGTACATGTCAGTGCCATGAGTTACACTGAGTGTATAAAACATTAAGAACACCGGCTCTTTCCATAACATATGCTGACCAGGTGAATCCATGGTTAAAGCTATAATCCCTTATGGATGTCACTAGTTAAATCCACTTAAATCAGTGTAGATAAAGAGTAGGAGAAAGGTAAAAAAATATATTGTAAAGCTTGAGACAATTGAGACATGGATTGTGTGTGTGTGCCATTCAGAGGGTTAATAGGCATACAAAATATTTACGTGCCTTTCAACGGGGCATGGTAGTAGGTGCCAGGGGTACCAGTTTGTGTCAAGAACTGCAACGCTGCTGGGTTGTTTACGCTCAACAGTTTCCCGTGTGTATCAAGAATGGTCCACCACTCAAAAGACATACAGCCAACTTGACACAACTGTGGGAGCCATTGGAGTCAACATGGGCCATCATCACTGTGAATGTGTTGTACACTCAGTCCATTAATAGTATTGGTACTGTATTCTTGCCATAACCTGTAATGCTGGAGCAGCCTGCGAGGCAGGGAGATGTGTAGGTGATGCCGTTGTCTGAACACACAGGGTCCCACTCCCCAGCCAAGCAGGAGCAGTCTCTGTTACACTCTGCCAACAGGCTGCCATCGTACACCAGGGGACCTGGGGAAAAGAGAAAATGGCTGGTAATAATGATGTTTAAATAACTGTTGCTGAACTATCATTGACACACGCACAGTGCCAAAACAGCCAGGAATCCTGGCTCGGTAACAACCATACTGAATATTCCCACAAGAGGGAGGCCCAGGTTTCTATGGATTCGTTGAGACAGGCAGCCCAATTCAGTAATTTTTTTTGAGTAATTGGTATTTTGACCAATCAGATATGCTCTGAAAAAGAGCTGATATGAAAATATCTAATGTGATTGGTCAAAAGACCAATTAGTGGAAAAAATATCATAATTGGGCTGCATGTCTAATCACATCCCTTGTCTCTCTGTCTCTGACCCAAACTTCAGTCCTTGCATCGATTACAGAGGGCTGAAAAGGATTAGGATCAAGAATCGTTACCCCCTACCCGATGTCCGCCGCCTTTGAGTTGGCCCTAGGAGTCCAATTCTTCACCAAACTGGACCTCCTCAACGCTTAAAATCTGGAGAGAATCAGGGGGATGAGAGGAAAATGTCATTTAACACCCCTAGTGGTCACTGAGTATTTAGTCATGACCTTTGGAATATCGAACTCACCGGCAGTCTTTCAGGCATTGATCAATGACTCTCTTAGGGATATGTTGAACCGGTTCGTCTTTGTTCACCTCGACGACATCCTGATCTTCTCCAAAAACCCCTCCGGAACACTTACGGGCCTGTCCCACCACACTCAAGCAGGTTTTTGCAGGAATCCCGAGGCTGACAGGGCATTCATAGAGATCAAGGGACGCTTAACCTCCAAACCCATCCTTGTTTATCCTGATCCTACTCGCCCCTTTGTGGTAGAGGTGGACGCCTTGGACACCGGAGCTGGTGCGGTACTTTCACAGCGGAACGAGGAGGACAAGAAACTGCACCCATGCACCTTTCTCTCCAAGCGGGTCTCACCAGCGGAAGGCAACTACGATGTAGGCAACTGGGAGCTTTTGGCAGTTAAGTGGGCCCTTGAGGGGTGGCGATACTGGTTGGAACCACTGCTTCATCTTCTGGTCTTGTCTCTGCACCTGGGTCCAACCTTACCACGTCACAGTTATAGCATCTCTTAATCCCTTCTCTTAACATGTATGGCCCCAAAACATAACCAAGCAGCTGACCAATTACGCAAGACTTTAGTTATAAGCTAACTGAGATTAATCGAAAACTGGATACATTTCTTTATTTCTAAAGTGAAACTATCCTCCGCATTGGAGTATCTCTACAAGTGCAAGTTTAACCAGTATTTCAGTTGTTTTATATCGTCCCATGAAGAAGTGTGGCAGGCATGTGAGGAAGGATCCTACAGCCATGAGGAAACAGCCCATAGCAATGAACCTGGGCCGGTGCAGCTTCCCCCCAAAATGGTGACCACAGCCAGGAACAGCAGGTTACCTGCAAGAAACCACAACACTGCAGTAGTCAGGAAGAGCAAATTATAAACACTGTTATTTTTTTACACTAAAAATGGCATATCAGTTTGGATACTAGGCTGCAACAACATAGCATCAAATAAAACAATGTTAGGGGTTGGACAAATGCCAGTCAATCAATTAATAGGAACAACAATAACACTGGACAGTATTGAGAGCAGACTCTGATTGATCCACAAAAAAATGGATCATACTGCAGTCTGTATCTGGTTTTTAGTACATGAATTCTCAAGCAACTCAATGTTATTGTTGATACCCATCTCAAAGCTGCCGTCTATGAGTCCGATGAGAGAGCTGGACAGGTCAAAGTGTCTCTGTGAGTGATGGCACTCTTCATGTAGGTCCCTGACAGAGCTTTGGTGAAGGAGGCGAACAACAGGGCCACAATGAACTGCTGACAATCACAAGAGAGAGAACATTAGTGTGTGTTTGTCCGTGTGTATGTGCATGCGTGGATGCGTGTGCAGACAGAGTACATGTGTAGCTGAGGTGGCCTGCAATCATAAAAAGAACGGACACAAGTTTAAGTCTGCAAAGTTCTACCGCTTTCTTTATTCTGAAGAATGTTTTTTTTTCTCTTGTTCAATTGTCTATTTTCTTGTTAGTACTTTGAAAATATTCACATCAAACAAGTGCACACTTTAAATTACACAACATAAATGCACTTTACCTACAGCAGAATTCAAAAATGTTCCACAAATAACCCTGTCTTAGTGTATGGTTTCACATGAAAACCGCAATGTATTTCACATTCATACAATAGAAACACCTATATATGAAACCATAAATAACTGAATGTTTTTCGATATACCGCTACCTCTATAGAAAAGTGACAACAATTACATCCAGCTTTTTAAGACAGTGGCACCTCCAGAAAATCGTCTCTCTCACTGTATGCACTAAAAGTCCACCAGACTGAGCGTGCTTGGACAGTCTTTTTTATTTATTTTACCTTTATTTAACTAGGCAAGTCAGTTAAGAACAAATTCTTATTTTCAATGAAGGCTTCGGAACAGTGGGTTAACTGCCTGTTCCGGGGCAGAACGACAGATTTGTACCTTGTCGACTCGGGGATTTGAACTTGCAACCTTCCAGTTACTAGTGCAATGCTCTAAACACCCTACCCTGCCGCCCCAGTTTACCAGCTTGTGAGCACAATTTCACACAAAACAACCAATAACATGTAAAACCAACTCAGAAATCCATAACAAATGGATTCTTGATAAAAAAATATCCTAGACAAAATCCAGTTCAAGTAAGCAACTCAGTAAACATAGTCTCTGTGACTCGTAAATCGTTTTTTTGTACCTCAGCTAGCATCAAGCTAACATATATTCTCACTCAATGTAAATCACCTTCTTCTCTCACTCAGTTCGACACAAAGCCAAAACAAAACCTTTCCTAACGTGATATCTGGACAAAGTTGTTAAATAGCATGTTATTATATATTTGAACGTTTGAAGTTCTGTTACATACCTGTAATAGTAAAAGAACAGACACAGTTTACTTACCTCTGTAAAGTTCTGATCCTTATTCTGCAGAATGGTGAGCGCTTGGTCAGAACATGCTGTTTCTCCTGCTACAACAGTGCAACACCGCCATCTACATGTTTTCACATGGTTTCGCATAAAATGTAAGTTGATATCATGTGGTTTTCTGTATGGTCAGGAACATAAGATATATTTTGATGTTATGTTTGATGTTACATGATCTTGAAAATGCAATGTTCTTTGAGGTTCTTCCATGTTCCTTTCCATGTATTTTCCATTTTACTTTCCCTCAGTCCTGTTCACTTTCCTTGGCAAAACAAGCTCTGTCTCTGTCAAGACTTATTCAGAGCCACCATGAATTGATAGCAGCTTCTGACGGATTTTAAACCAATCAACAAATAATTTTATAATGATGAGTAGACCCAAATTGTCAAGTGTCAGTGTGCAGAGGTGAGGACGGAGTCAGGAGCAGGACACAGAACTGAGTAAAATAATGTACTTTACTCGAAAAATAAACAATCATAAATTCCACGCAGGGAAAAACACACAATGACACAGAACTAACACTCAACACTCAACACTCAACAAGGAACAATCATGCACAAAATATCATGGGAACCAGGTGTGTACAATCAAGACAAAACTAAATGGAAAAAGAAACGTAGATCGGTGGCGGCTAGAAAGCCGGTGACAACGACCTCCGAACGCCGCCCGAACAAGGAGAGGCACCAACTTCGGCGGAAGTCGTGACACAACTTAACACCCTGGATTCTTTACACACACATTGAAAGGCAACAATCTCAAATTTGGACTCATCAGACCAAATGACAGATTTCCACCAGTCTAAGGTCCATTGCTCGTGTTTCTTGGCCCAAACAAGTCTCTTCTGATTATTGGTGTCCGTCCTTTAGTAGTGGTTTCAATGGAGCAATTCGACCATGAAGGCCTGATTCACGCAGTCTCCTCTGAACAGTGTATATTGAGATGTGTGTTTCTTGAACTCTGTGAAGCATTTATTTGGGCTCCAATCTGAGGTGCAGTTAACTCTACTGAACTTATCCTCTGCAGCAGAGGTTACTCTGGGTTTTCCTCATGAGAGCCAGTTTCATCATAGCGCTTCAAGGTTTTTGCGACTGTACTAGAAGAAACTTTCAAAGTTCTTGAAATTTTCTGTATTGACTGACCTTCATGTCTTAAGTAACGTTGGACTGTTGTTTCTCTTTGCTTATTTGATCTATTCTTGGCATAATATGGACTTGGTCTTTTACCAAATAGGGATATCTTCTGTAAACCATCCTTACCTCGTCTCAACACAACCTATTGGCTCAAACGCTTTAATAAGGAATGAAATTCCACAAATTAACTTTTAAGAAGGTATACCTGTTAATTGAAAAACATTCCAGGTGACTACCTCATGAAAAGGTTTGAGAGAATACCAAGCGTGTGCAAAGTGGTCAAGGAAAAGGGTGGCTACTTCAAAGAATCTCAAATATAAAATATATTTTGATTTGTTTTAACACTTTGTTCTTACTACATGATTCCAATTGTGCTATTTCATAGTTTTGATGTCTTCACTATTATTCTAAAATGTAAAACATTGGAAAAAGAAAGAAAAACCTTAAATGTGTAGGTGTGTCCAGACTTTTGACTGGTACTGTATATATTGTGATATTGCAAATATGGTACAATCCAAGGGTGCAAAGCTTTTGGAGACTTACCCAGAAAGACTCAGAGCTCTAATCGCTGCCAACATGTATTGTGAATACTTAAATGTGAATACTGTGTGAATATTGTAAATGAGATATTTCTGTATTTAATTTAATACATTTGAGAAAAAAATAAAAAACATATTTTCACTTTGTCATTATGGGGTATTGTCTGCAGCTTGGTGAGATGATAAAACAACTATAATTTAATCCATTTGGAATTCAGGCTGTAAGAAAACAAAATGAGGAATAAGTTAAGGGGTATACTTTCTGAAGGCACTGTATATCCGCAAGAAAGTGATTAATGAGCGACTCTTTGAAAGGGGGTCATATAAACATTGCCTTATTTAAAAAGTATAAAAAATAGCAATTATGCTATAATCGGCATAGTTTCTCAGACCAAATCTTCATTCTGGTTTAAACAAAGCAATCTGATCATACTGCAGTAAAATACACGCTACATATACACATATACATTGTCCAATCAACATCCACACATTGATTTCCTGATTTCCTTCTTCGGGTCTTTATTCAAACACAAACACACTTATAAAATAAATAAAATGCTCTTTCAGTGTCTTGTTGCAGGTTGTGCAATGTTCAAAAGTGTGTGAGAGATTAGCATTAATGTGTGTGTTTGTGTGTGGGGTCAAGTTTGGAAGGTGGTACATATGCAAATAGCCGAGATTGTGTATTTTAGGACTATGGACAGCAGCGATATTGGCAAAGCGATATCTGTCATCCAGCACCACATGACAGTAGACAGCGGCTATCTCATGTGAAGTTGGCACTGGGGAAATCCCATGTAATGAGAAACGAGGCCAAGGAGGAAAAAAGACTGAAGGAGGAGAATTTGTAAATAATAGAGAATACATCTGCAAATAATTGAAACTGACTACTCAAACTACACTGTACAGCTTTAGTGTGTCTGTGCATTATTTATTTTATTTAACCAGGAAGGGCTCATTGAGATTTAAAATGTTTTTTTCAAGAGCGTCTTGGCCAAGATAGGCAGCAACCAAGTCATTACAAAAATTACAGACAAATAACATGAAAACTACAAGTAATCTAGTAAAAACCATGGAATTCACAAGAGTATAACAAAATCAAAAACAGAAAATTAAAAACAAGGACAGATCGGGGAATCAGTCTCAAGATCATTCATCAGTGATTTAAAAATACCAATCGGGACAAGTTCTTCCAGTTTAAAAGTATTTTTGTAAGGCGTTCCAAGACGATGGCGCAGAGTTTATAAAAGCCCTTTTCCCAAATGGAACAATTAGCAGGATAAAGTCCAACGAACGAAGAGAGTACCCACCACATTTCTGAACAATAAAAATGCCCAAATAAAAAGGTAGTAAATCCAAAATGGCTTTGTAAATAAAAGTATACCAGTGACTGAGCCTGTGAGTTACTAGAGAAGGCCAGCCAACCCTGTTATACAAAGTGCAGTGGTGCGTAAGGGTTTTGCAGTTTAAAATAAATCTCACAGTGCCATGGTAAAGGCTGTCAATTGATCTCAAACACTGAGCGGAAGCATTCATATATAAAATATCCCCATAGTCTAGTAAAGGCATAAATGTAGCTGATACTAGCCTCCTTGTGGCTTCAACAGAAAAACAGGCCTTATTCCTAAAATAAATTCCCAATTTCAGCTTCAATTTATTTGCTATTTATTCGCAATTTAAAAGAGAGGCCATCATCCATTAAAATTCCAAGATATTTGAATGAGGTTACAAATTCAATATCCTTGCCCTGACAGGTAGTAATAGGTGAAAGGTTCAGAGGTCTATTTCTTGCTTTAGAAAACACCATTTGCATTTACATACATTACATTTAAGTCATTTAGCAGACGCTCTTATCCAGAGCGACTTACAAATTGGTGCATTCACCTTATGACATCCAGTAGAACAGTCACTTTACAATAGTGCATCTAAATCTTAAAGGGGGGGGTGAGAAGGATTACTTATCCTATCCTAGGTATTCCTTAAAGAGGTGGGGTTTCAGGTGTTTAGTTTTGTCAGTATTGAGGATAAGCTTCAATTGACACAAGGTATGTTGAAATGTATAAAAAGCAGTTTGCAAGTTTTGGGAAGCTTTTGTTAGAAACGAGGCACAACAGTAAATAACAGTATCATCAGCATAAAAAATGAAGTTGCATTTTGGATATTTTTGTCTAAATCATTTATATAAATAGTGAATAAGAGAGGACCTTGTTAAAATCTTCCTAAACCCTGGATCGAATCAGGGACGTTTAAGATCTTCTCTCTCGTAGATATTTAATCATGATTAAAAAAGTTAATAGTAGAATTATGGGATAATTATACTGAATGTAAATCTGCTAATATTGTGTTAAATTGAGGTTTTTACTTTGAGTGATAAGACAAAACTTTACGATAGCATCTCCTGCTACCCTGCCTACCCTGGGGCGGCAGGGTAGCCTAGTGGTTAGAGCGCTAGACTAGTAGCTGGAAGGTTGCAAGTTCAAACCCCTGAGCTGACAAGGTCGTTCTGCCCCTGAACAGGCAGTTAACCCACTGTTCCTAGGCCGTCATTGAAAATAAGAATTTGTTCTTAATTCTTAGAACTCCCCATCCCGGATCCGGGATCGTGACTACGGCTCAAGCTCATTACCATAACACAAAAAAATATTCTTAGAAATATTTAACCTCCACTTAATGCAACCGCAAGTCCAATAGCTCAAATGAAAGGTATTTTTTTTCAATAATATGCCATTTATATCCATAAATCTCTGTTTACAATGACGACATTTCAAAAAATGCTACTCAAATGTCCGGAGAAATTATGATAGCTCCGACAGATAACGTCAGATAACAAGCAATAAACATGACTAAATATACATGTTCTACATATATTTACAAAGATACACTTCTTCTTAATGCAACCGCTGTATTACATTTATTTTTAACGTTACAGACATCGTTCACTGGGCTATACTATGAGTCGGCGCTCAGATATTAGCAGTATGTCTCTACGTTTGGAGTCCACAGAAACCCAAAATAACCACATAAATATTCCCTTACCTTTGATGTTCTTCCATCAGAAGACGTAGAAGGAGTCATACTTACGCAATACATCGTTTGGTTTCACGTTGTGTGTCTCTGTATTAGCATATGTTAACAGCTTCGGCTGAAATGCATCCAAAATGACTTCTGGTCCAGCACTCTTGCGCATCAAAACCTCCAATTTACATATTATATGTCGACTAAACTGGTCAAACTATGTGAAAAATCGAGTTTTATGATGTTTTTAGCATGTAGAACAAAGATCAGCGCGAACAGACAAACCGGCTTCAAATGCTGGATCATGGAAAAGAACGTACTCCAAATCGGCCGCGCGCAATAGAGTGCCTGTTTTTCAGAGGGACACGAGCAATTTCGCCCGCCAAACGTCGAGGGCTCGTGGGATTCTCACAATGAATGTGCCATTTGAAAGCAGGCATCGCGCTGAAGAGATAGAGACTGTTCCTGGATCGGTAGCTGCCTGGGAAGGGTGGGGGCGATGATGTCAAAGTTGACCCAACTTTTCTCTTCACAAGAGAGAGTTTGGGGAAAGGCTTCCCTGAGAGTTCTGCTTTACATACAGACATAATTTAAACGTTTTTAGAAACTTTAGAGTGTTTTCTATTCAATAATAATTTTTATATGCATATATTAGCAATTTTGGGAGAAAAAAAAATCAGTTTACTATGGGCACGCACTTTCTCCAACGGGGGCAGTATAGAGCCCTAGGCTTAACTGACTTGCCTGGTTAAATAAAGGTAAAATAAAATAAAATAAAAACAGTGCCATTCCAAACACAATAAATGTGAAAATGAACAAAGCTACAAAATATTGCTGAAGTGAAGAAAATCAGCTCAGAATTATAGGAGGAAATGCCCCTGCAGCAGGGAGGCTTACAGTATTATAATATATTGTAGATAACATTAATATAATTTGTGTATTTACAGTATCAGTACACAACAAATGAAAGTATATTCTAGGGATCTACACTAAGTGAACAAAACAATAAGAACACCTTCTTATTGAGTATCCCCCCCTTGGTGGTGGACCATTGTTGATACTTAGGGAAAACTGTTGAGCGTAAAAAACACAACAGCATGGCAGTTCTTGACACAAACTTCTACCATACTCTGTTCAAAGGGACTTAAATATTTTGTCTTGCCCATTCACCATCTGAATGACACATACACAATCCATGTCTCAATTGTCTCAAGCCTTACAATATATATTTTTTTACCTGTCTCCTCCTCTTTATCTATACTGATTTAAGTGGAATTAACTAGTGACATCCACAAAGGATTATAGCGTTAACCTGCTCAGCATATGTCATGGAAAGAGCAGGTTTTCTTAATGTTTTATACACTCAGTGTAACTCATTGGCACTGAAATAAGTTATTTTCAACCATTAACTGGGGCCGTGTTGAGGCCTTATCTAGGTAAGTAACTGCTGATTGACAATAAAGTATTATTTTGATGTATGGAAAAAATATGGTATGTAATTCCTATGTAGAGAATGTTCTCTCTGGTAGTTGTTCAATATGACTTCAACTTATACAAAGCACTCTTGTAAAATAGATGTTTAATCTCAGTGTGACTTCCTTTTTTAAATAAAAGTTAAATAATACAAAAAAAACATCAACACAAACACAGGATATGGGGTACACATGCTATCACATCATTACACATTAGGCCCGACTGCACCTGCATTCCAGCACCATTCCAGCATCTGGAATTGACTCAACATGTTTGAGGTGGGGGATCAATACATGTGGGGGAAGAGGTGGCTGTCGAATGTATGATTCTGATATGTACAGGTACGTTTATTGTGTGCGTGTGTGTGTGGGGGGGGGGGGGGGTGTCCATGTTTGCGTCCGTACTCTGAGGTGTGATTGAATATGAATGAGCAGCAGTGTTGTGATGTGTCCTATCCCGTCCTTGCAGAGTAATTTTCCTTGGCCTCATCACATGTCTCAGTGGCTCCTCCTTAGGAGGGAGGGGGACACCACCACAGGACAGACCCCAAACTCATTGCTAGAGATCGAACTTCAGACTCCCTCCAAAACCACTGAACCCCTCAACACACCGAAAGAGATTACGGTGCACACCCTTAGAGGGAGCAGGAACAGGATAAATCCCTCTAAACTCACAAAGACACAGAGGAGGAGGAACTATCCAACACCCAGGGAGAGAGAAGGAGTGACCTCAGTCGAACATAGCCAGAAAGAGGAGGTGGAAGAGGCGCTAGATAGAGGAGGAGGTAACCCCAGAGGCCATTCCTCCTGTTCATGTGAGCAAGAAAAAGCAGAATGCTTCTGATCAGCAAAATGGCAGGCAGAGGGAGAGGTCATAGTGATTCACACCCACAGAGAGAAAGACAACGCACACAACCTCCTGGTTGAGATGAACCACACAGAGGTAGAGGCAGAGGGCCTTCAGGGCTAGAGCGTCAGCCTGCCTGCTATGATCCTCAAGTCAATTGTATTTAAATTCATGTTCATTAAAGATTTTTATTCAAGAATTGAAAAGTCCCATTTACTTAATGATCATTTTTCACTGTCTTCAACCCTCAAGAACCAGGGTGAGTCTGGGTCACCCTTTTACTGGGCAAACACAACTTGCATATCACCATAGACTAGGCCGAAACATTAACCTTTTAACCTTGCCTGAATAAAACAATGCATTTTTTATAGTGAGCAAGAGTTGCACTTTTTCCTTTTCTATGATGATTCAAATTGTTGGTTGCACCTCAACTCAACGTTGGTTGAGCGCCCTCCGTTATTTTGCCTCCGTTTTTTTGTTGTGAAATAATACAGATTTTTTTATGTATTATTCAAAGCATTAAAATTGGGATCTTTTCCACGTATTTACACAACCTACTCTACACTTGCAAAGTGAAAGTTTATAGAAAAGTTCTGAACTTAAGTAGTAAACAGAAGAAAAGCAGAATTGAGTCCAATTATAATGCAAATAATTTAATGGTCTATAGTTCAATCCCATTTCTGAAGGTCTGATAAATAATTAATATTGTTCCTCCTCTTCCTTGTGGCAGGCGCAGCAGCACACTGTCCTCCAAAGCCTGCAAAATAATTGCCGGACTGCCCCTTTCCTAGCTCTGCGTGGAACATCCAGTGTCAAGTCCTTGGTGTGTGTTGGGGGGTGACATCCGGGATGAACACAGCAACATCCTCTGGAAAGTGAAAAAATAGGAACAGAATGTAAGCAAATGCAAACCGTAGCTTCAAAACATTGGCCAGTTGAAAGGTTCTACTAAGATGTCATGACAAACGGCACCTGTCAGAGTGCTCTCTAAGTGTTACTCACCTGCTTGGATGTCAGCTGGCAGAATGGCGAAGACAGCCATCGTGAGAGTCCTTTCTTCAGGTGTGACGTCCACAACCTCCAAGAGGGAAGAGATGGGCTCTGCCTCTGTGTTAGGGGTGATGTCCACCACATTCAGGTGGGAAGAAGCCGGATCTGCCTCTGTATTAGGGGTGATGTCCACCACATTCAGGAGAGAAGAAGCCGGATCTGCCTCTGTGTTAGGGGTGATGTCTTCAACCTCCAGGTGGGAAGCAGCCGGGTCTGTGTTATGGGTGACAACAACAATCCTGATGAGCTCTACTACTACAAGGCACCTAGATGTCATCGGAACAGGCATCTGTCAGAGTGATCTCTATCATTGCTATTCACCTGCTTGGATGCCAGCTGGTAGTGTGGTGGAAACAGCCACCGCGAGGACAGGGGGGACTGATAGGGTGGCTGCAGGGGGCTGGAAGCAGCTCTGCACCTCGTCCGCCACAAAGGCACAGACAGAGCTCATATAAAAAGGGGTCTGGAGGTCATCCGTGGAGAAGGACTGACTGATTCTCCCGAGGATTGACCACACAGAGTCAAAAGCAGCAGCCCGGGAGAAAGGGATGTGAGGGGAAGGGTCCTTTAACATGCAGGAGAGCTTCTCCACTACGGCCGCCACCATGCCCACGGCCATCCCGCTTATAAGGATTGCGTGCTCTGAATGTCCTTCCTCTGGCTGCAGCCACAGGGCCAGGAGGAGCCTGGGCACCACCTCCACCACCACCTGAGATGGGCTGAGCAGGTTGCTACGGAGCTCATTGGACTGCTCGCCCAGAATGCTTCTCACAGCTCTTTCCACGATGCTGTGGACCTTAGGATCGCTGAAATCAACAAAAAGGAGAAGACAAAGCTAAACGATGTGCAATGTGCTCACATAGAACACGGTCTTTGTCTGTTTTTGCGTAGTTCCAGATGTGTAGATAAATGGATCAAGTGATATGCAGGGCAGTACATGGAACTGACATGTCAGCTGACGAGGTGGGGTGCATGGAGCGGCGGAGCTTGCAGAAAGCCTCGTGCTCTATGTCCATCTATTTTAGGAAAGTGTTTACTTCCCAGGCCTGCAGTATGAAACAGTAAGTCCCATTAGTGTAATTTCACAACAGATCTATTCTGCTGTGCTATGTTGTTGTTGAAAGGCTGGTAAAGAGCTGACTAACTTGTAGTATGTCTCTAACTCTCATTCTCTTACCAGCCGAATGAGGTCGTTTCGCTCCTCCAGGGTTTCCTTCCACACCCTTCAAATAAAACACAGAGCAATTCAACTTTCCTGGCTTCTGATTTTTCTGTTGTTTAATTTTACCCACACACCCTGCTGCTGGTGGCAGGGAATGGCAGTGAAGGTGAGTGCTGATGTGGTACTCACCTCTCCCTAAGGGATTTTTTGCCCTGAGACACCAGCCAGTTGCTCATGTGCTCCGTGGTGACATGGTGCAGGACCTGGCCATGACTCTGGAGCAGCAGATAGTGGACCATGAGCTTCTTCTGCAAGATGAGGTAAGGTGTGAGACCGTGCCACGAAATACCATATCATATGCTTTCAGAAGGGACTCTCTCAACATTTCACAACTGCTCATGCCTCACAATTTGCAAGTGATATCAAAAACTCTTATGACCACCTTCTCGAAACTGTCTTGAAATAAAACTCTTTCTGTTGTTTATGTTTTTGTGGGATGCATCTTACCTGTTTATTGTAATATTTTTCCTCCCAGCAGGCATGCAGATTCTGAAAATAAAGGCTGCTTCTACAGAATTCCTTTGAAGATAATGAAAATAATGATGTTTTGTTATGCACATTATGCACAGGCATGTACAGTATGCTAAAATTAATTTCTCCTAAGTTTACCTTTGTGGCACCATAAGTGAACTCCGGAATGCACCAAATCCTATCCATGGTAAGATGAGGAAGAAATGCAGCGCTATAAACACTCTCAAATGCAGACCTTCTGGAGCTGAGCAAAGATCAAGGAAAATAAGAAAACAGCTGTACTTAATAACAAATGAATGAGGGGAACATATCATGTTATTGCATTATAATGAGTTACTGCATTATCTTTCAGTTGTTAAATTATCACTTTCTGTAGGCAATGCCTGGTGGCCCATTCACTTCTAAAAAGCCTGTTTTCCTCTGTCAATGTTGTCGTGGCCGAGTGGTTAAGGCGATGGACTAGAAATCCATTAGGATCTTCCTGAGCAGGTTCGAATCCTGCCCACAATTAAGAAAAATATTTTTTGACCCCTCCGGAGGTGGAAGTTTAGTCATGTTTCTTATACCAATCACATTCTCTCAGATCTCCACAAGTACATAACGAATAGTTGTCCATTTGGTATAGGACTGCAGGCCATCTATCCCACCTCACACCTTTACACACCTGGTTATCCATCCTTCTAGCTCTATAGGCCACAGTAGCATAGGTTACAGGTTTGTAGTCAAGCCACAGATTTCAGGTGAGATCCCATCATACACTCAACAATACAACAACACGATTCTCATGAATAACCATGAAGCCATTTGCTAAGGTTTCCCCCATTTTGACATGTGGACCTGTTGTCACTCTTACCCCGACGGCTAGCTCCAGACACTTTTTTGGTCCTATCTGAGGCATTTTTAAATTCATGTCAAAATGGCCATATTCTGAAGACACTCTTAAAGACTGCAGGGTAATCGAACTGGCCACATCTAAGTCAAGCCACAGGTCATAGGTGATAAACCTTGTTAAACCCTAAAAGAAAAAAACATGATTGCGTTGAAAATAACCATTAAGTCATTCAGGTCGCAGACATGGCATGGTTTGAAACCCACTCCTGACAACTTTTTAGCCCCTGCATGTCATGCACCTTTGTAAAATCCAGTTGAAAAATAAATGACTTAACCTGTTAACTCTACCCCCTACTTTTTCGAACATTCTGTTAAAAATCGCGCAACATTTCAGCGCCCTGCTACTCAGGCCAGGAATATAGTATATGCATATGATTAGTATGTGTGGATAGAAAACACTCAGACGTTTATAAAACTGGTTAAATCAAGGCTGTGACTATAACAGAACGTGCGTTTCATCAAAAAGTGCAGGAATATCTGATCACTGAAAATGGAAAAAAATATCCATCCGCGACTTCAAGAGATTGTTCAAAGTGAATCGAATTAAATGAGGCCGAGGTTGCAGTGCCTACAGCTTCCACACGTTGTCTAGAGTCTTGTCATTTGATTCGCAATTGATTCTTGGTCTAACTGAATCAAGGGAATCGATTCCCTCCGGTCTCCGACTGGATATTTTGGTCGAGCTCTCTCCAAGACATTTTTTCGAAACAGACACCTATAGAATTGACATCGCCTCCTGATGAATTTTATCGCTTATTAACGTGTACTAATACCTAAAGTTACATTACAAAGTATTTCGAAGTGTTTTGTGAAAGTTTATCGTCGACTTTTTGAATAAAAACAAATGACGTTACGTTATGAAACGCTATTTTATTCCGTTTATCACAGTCTTCACAGATCGATATCTAGGCTATATATGGACCGATTTAATTGAAAAAAAAGACCCAATAGTGATTATGGGACATCTAGGAGTGCCAACAAAGAAGATGGTCAAAGGTAATGAATGTTTTATATTTTATTTGTGCGGTTTGTGTAGCGACGACTATGCTAATTATTTTGTTTACGTCCCCTGCGGGTCTTTTGGGGTGTTACATGCTATCAGATAATAGCTTCTCATGCTTTCGCCGAAAGGCATTTTAAAAATCTGACTTGTTGCCTGGATTCACAACGAGTGTAGCTTTAATTCAATACCCTGCATGTGTATTTTAATGAACTTTTGAGTTTTAACTAATACTATTAGCATTTAGCGTAGCGCATTTGCATTTCCAGAGCTCTAGATGGGACGCCTGCGTGCCGGGTAGGACCAAGAGGGTAATTAAGGTAATGTAAATGACAACTAATTAATATGAGTAGGGAATAACTCTCGTATTTTTTATATTCTGGAAAAACAGCTAGTTGATGAGAGGCTGAAAGAGAATTGCAAAAAGCATCTCGGAACGCACAACTCGTCGTTCATTGTCAGTGGATTGTATTGACGGGAAGAACAAAAATATCTTCTGCAGGCTATGCCTGATGGCCCATTCACTCCTAACAAGCCTGTTTTTTTCTGTCAACGTTGTCGTTGTCGATCCTAGGTTTCGGCATTAGTTGTTGTTCTTTTGAACGTGCCGTCCTTGGCCAGCTCTCCCGCTATCTCTCTCTGAATGACCTTCTTGATCCAAATCAGTCAGGTTCAAGACTAGTCATTCAACTGAGACTGCTCTCCTCTGTATCACGGAGGCGCTCCGCACTGCTAAAGCTAACTCTCTCTCCTCTGCTCTCATCCTTCTAGATCTATCGGCTGCCTTCGATACTGTGAACCATCAGATCCTCCTCTCCACCCTCTCCGAGTTGGGCATCTCCGGCGCGGCCCACGCTTGGATTGCGTCCTACCTGACAGGTCGCTCCTACCAGGTGGCGTGGCGAGAATCTGTCTCCTCACCACGCGCTCTCACCACTGGTGTCCCCCAGGGCTCTGTTCTTGGCCCTCTCCTATTCTCGCTATACACCAAGTCACTTGGCTCTGTCATAACCTCACATGGTCTCTCTTATCATTGCTATGCAGACGACACACAATTAATCTTCTCCTTTCCCCCTTCTGATGACCAGGTGGCGAATCGCATCTCTGCATGTCTGGCAGACATATCAGTGTGGATGACGGATCACCACCTCAAGCTGAACCTCGGCAAGACGGAGCTGCTCTTCCTCCCGGGGAAGGACTGCCCGTTCCATGATCTCGCCATCACGGTTGACAACTCCATTGTGTCCTCCTCCCAGAGCGCCAAGAACCTTGGCGTGATCCTGGACAACACCCTGTCGTTCTCAACCAACATCAAGGCGGTGGCCCGTTCCTGTAGGTTCATGCTCTACAACATCCGCAGAGTACGACCCTGCCTCACACAGGAAGCGGCGCAGGTCCTAATCCAGGCACTTGTCATCTCCCGTCTGGATTACTGCAACTCGCTGTTGGCTGGGCTCCCTGCCTGTGCCATTAAACCCCTTCAACTCATCCAGAACGCCGCAGCCCGTCTGGTGTTCAACCTTCCCAAGTTCTCTCACGTCACCCCGCTCCTCCGTTCTCTCCACTGGCTTCCAGTTGAAGCTCGCATCCGCTACAAGACCATGGTGCTTGCCTACGGAGCTGTGAGGGGAACGGCACCTCAGTACCTCCAGGCTCTGATCAGGCCCTACACCCAAACAAGGGCACTGCGTTCATCCACCTCTGGCCTGCTCGCCTCCCTACCACTGAGGAAGTACAGCTCCCGCTCAGCCCAGTCAAAACTGTTCGCTGCCCTGGCCCCCAATGGTGGAACAAACTCCCTCACGACGCCAGGACAGCGGAGTCAATCACCACCTTCCGGAGACACCTGAAACCCCACCTCTTTAAGGAATACCCCACTGCAGCTGGAGGATAGGATAAGTAATCCCTCTCACCCCCCCCCTTGAGGTACCTAAGTTTGCTAAGAAGCCCCACCAGCCACATTTTTAGCTCGAAGACAATTAAGTTTTAGATGCACTATTGTAAAGTGACTGTTCCACTGGATGTCATAAGGTGAATGCACCAATTTGTAAGTCGCTCTGGATAAGAGCGTCTGCTAAATGACTTAAATGTAATGTAAATGTAAAAATGTCTTTCTTTATGCCCGGCTTTGGCTTCAAGGAAACCGCCCACAGCTTTGTTTATGGGCCTCAATGGTGTGTGCTACGCTGCTCCTCTGAAAGTAAGGTGTGTCTTTTTTTCATCTGACATTGTGTCATCAGTGTTACATCAAAGTTGCTTGTCGTAAGACAAGGCTACATTAACTCTGAACTGGAGCTTTCTTGGATCCACACAAACAAAATGTTTTTGGAGAATGCGGACATCAATCGCACTACCTCTCGCATGCTAAGCAAGCACCCTACCATTTGATCAAATTCCCCCTGCAAGGATGGTAATTGCCACAAGGAGCAACCAATAGGGTCCAGTCTTGTCAGGCTAATCTGTTGGTGGACTTGTTAGTTTACGCACCAGCACTTGTAGTAAGACAAGTCTGCATGAAGTGTTTACTGGGGCTTTCATGGATCCACAACGAATTGTGTTATTTGAGAACGCAGTGTTTCTCTTTCTTAATGATCATGATCTACTGAACCACATACAAATACATTAGGGGATTTTTGCACTGAGTGGGAGAGATCAAAGCCCTCTAACAGAGACTAGTCAGTCTCACCACTGCCCCATCCACAATTCCCCAGCAGGTATGAATTGTCCCGGGGAGCAACCAAGAGGGTCCAGACTTGTCAGGCAATGCTGTTGGTGGACTTGTTAGTTTGCGTGCCAGCACTTGCAGAGGCTCGGTGCATCTCGGAGGCTCGGTGCATCTCCACAATTGTGCTCTGTAGCCAGCAGCCAGTTAGCTCCGATGGTTAGAGCGTGGTCCTAATAACACCAAGTTTTTTTTTCATATTGCAAATGTTACACAAGTCAAGACCCAAGAGTAACATTTAGAAAAAATTTACATTTTGTCTTATCACCCCCATCAAAAGTGCTTTCTGGACCGTTTTTTGAAATTATTTCACATTTTTTGTTGTCAATTAAACATGTATAAGAACTGTATCAACATACTTCAGTCATATTTTATTATCATCATTTTTTTACTTGTCCATAAGGCATATGTTTTGTCCATTTGCAATATGATTTCATCGGAAGTCAAAAGTCGAAGTCAAAAGTCACTTCTTTTTTTTGCCAAATGCCATAAGAAATGTCCAAATGCAATATGAAAGATTTGAAAGTGCCAAATCAGGATGTTATGTCAATTTTCCATATGCGATCAATGGAAGCCGGTTTACAAACCCAAAGGTCAGTGAACCATGTACAAAAGGCATTTGTACTGCCAAAATGATATATAGCCATGCATCAACCTAGATGGTCTATTTGTCATGTATGATGAGGGAGAAGTGTTTTTTAATGTTAATGTCCAAAATGACATTGATGGGCATGAGTGGGGGGTGCTCCCTTCCCAAACGTGAACCCCTTGCTACCCCGTAATGGCATGTAAAACCATTTGAAAAATGTGCTCCTGGTAACCCGTTCCAATCACCAGGTGCACGGCTGTGCATTTGCAATATGTTTCAATGGGCATTTACCATCACGAATTTGACATGCTCAAAAATACTGCAGGAATGCCAAATTGACAGGCCCACTGACCTCGGGATGGCAGGGCAGTGATTCTTGTTTCTCTCCATTGGGGTTAATTTCAGAATGTCACTTTGGTGATGGTACCTCACTGTTTAAACATATTACAAATGGACAAAAGACAGCCAGCAAGTCAATTAGATATCATTCTGACACCAAACTGATACATACTTACACCACATCCACTTTTTCCAACTCGTACAGAAGCCAACTATCACATATTTCAGAGCTGGCCCAAAATCCTCACCATAATAAAAACATAAAACACGTAGTTAAGTTCTAGCTGCGGATCCAGTTCTGACATTATGTATAGGCCTAGCTGAGTATACCCTGAATACCAAGTTTCGGCTCGATAGGTCATTTGGAGCCCGAGTAGCGACCTTAATTGGTGTTGAAAATCCACATTTTCCAGGCATTGCTACGGGGTCCTTGAATGAGTTATATCGGACAGAAACATTGGGGTCCGTCTCTATGGGCTGAGGCGGTTGCAATGTACCTAGTCTTGCGACTCTGGGACATTTCTAAATGTTGTAATTTTCGTGATGTCAAAATGAATGAAATGAAGTGATTGCAAATGTACGAGGCTGTTTCTCGGTCCGAGAACCTTCTAGAGCCACATAACTCCCCACGAACTATCGACCTTAGCTCTAGAACAGGTTTCCAAAGTTTCAGAACTCTAGGTCTGATGGTTCTTTAATAGTTTGAACAAAGGTAACTATTGCAGGCTCTGTCTGTCCCTACGCACCACACTGTGTCCCTCCTTCCAAGCTGTGTGTGTGTGTGAGTTTTTCTTGGAAATTTTATGGAAGACATGACTGATTTACAGTTCATGAGGGTTGCCTAATCGCACATATGAAGTTTTGGAAAGATCTGACATTTTTAACCTTTCGAAACAGCCCCTATGACACCAATTATGGCACTTCCGGTTGGCACAGGAAGCTGTAAGTAAACATATATCCTAATTAGGGTATGCTTTTACAGAATCCTTTTAAGTGTTTACGTTAAGAACTGACCGATTTACACAGGGTTGAATGCACAATTTATCACAAACTGACTGTTGTGTAGACCAGGTAGACCTCATAGTGGCCTGATGGATTGTCATCGAAGACAGGTTCATAAGACATTCATAACCCACATCAGCTTCAGGTTGAATTTAGGGGAGCAGGCAATGTATTCCTATGGTGAGAGAAGTCATTGAAAACTGTTTGATGTAAACACCGTATTTGAACTGTTAAGGGTTAATGCGACACGAACACAGTTAGGCTTGCACAGATCGGGAGGACCTCAGGAATGTTCCAGAGGTCGAATTGTGCTTCTAACCCTAACTGTTCTCCCATTATCACCCAAAGGCACCTGCAATTTAGGGCCAGGCTTCATTATGGGCCTACTTTTTTTCATAGTCGCTGAGCTCAGACCGAGCGAGCTACGGTCTCGCGGGGCATTCAAGGAAACTGCCAACAGCTTTGTTTGTGGGCCTCAATGTTGTGTGCTACGCTGCTCCTCTGAAAGTAAGTAATGTCTTTCTTTTTCATCTGACAATGTGACATCAGTGTTACATGAAAGTTGTTTGTCACTGATACATGACAGTAGGTTGTCGTAAGACAAGGCTGCATGAAGTATGAACTGGAGCTGTCTTGGATCCACAAAAACAAAGTGTTTTTTCGAGAATGCAGGCATCGATCCCACTACCTCTCGCATGCTAAGCAAGCACTCCACCATTTGATTAAATTCCCCAGCCAATTGGAATTTCCACAAGGAGCAACCAAGAGGGCCCAGTCTTGTCAGGCTATGCTGTTGGTGGACTTGTTAGTTTTCACGGCAGCACTTTCAGAGGCTCGGTGCATCTCATTAATTGTGCTATTTAGCCAGTGTCTGGTTAACTAATGTGGTAAGAGCGTGGTGCTAATATCGCCAAGGCCGTGGGTTCGATCCGGTGCTGGCCATGTTAAAAGGAACCACCAGCTTTTATATGTTCTCATGTTCTGAGCAAGGAACTCAAACGTTAGCTTTTTTACATGGCACATATTGCACTTTTTCTTCTCCAACACTTTGTTTTTGTATTATTTAAACAAAATTGAACATGTTTCATTATTTATTGGAGACTAAATTGATTTATATTGAGGTATTATATAAGTTTAAATAAGTGTTCATTCAGTATTGTTGTAATTGTCATTATTACAAATAATTTTTTTTTAATCGTCCGATTAATCGGTATCGGTTTTTTGGGTCTTCAATCATCAGTATCGGCGTTGAAAAATCATAATCAGTCGACCTCTAGTATAAATATATATATATATCATTTAGGTGAACCACTTGCGTGGTTTAAAAGACAACTTTGAGGGTCATATATTGAGTCAAGAAGCAGATAATACAGGGAGATGGATTATACTTTTGGTAGATGTCAACCACGTTCAATTCATTGTAAATACTTATGCTTCCAATAACAAGTCAAGTAACTGTATTTTATTTAGAGACATTGAGAGGAAAATAAATAAAATGTCAAAATTTCCATTGGCCAAAGTCATATGGGGTGGAGATTTTAATGCAGTATTACATGATAATCTAGAAAGATGGCCTCCTAAGGATAGCAATACTGTTTGTGTGATTAGGAATATATGTCTAAGGTTAGGTGTTCTAGATATTTGTAGACATAAGACCCCAGATACGTTTATGTTAACATGGAGTACCAAAGATTTATCTATACAATCCCGTATTGATTTCTTGCTGATACCTGAAGATATGGCTGACAAGATTGATACAGTCTCGATTGAACCATCGATTTTAACAGACCACAAAGGGATCTCAATAAAGTATAAATATGCATGGGATGTCAATCAAAACAAGTTAGCAAAGGTTACTGGAAAATGAACAAGACTTTACTAGAGAATGAAGTATTTAAGAAGGAAGTAGCATGAATTAATGATAAATACTGGAATTGTGCCTGTGTTATGGATACGTTTGGATGTTACTGGGAGCTAATGAAATTTGATTAAGGCTTTTGGCTATTTCAATGGGAAAAGAAATTGAGCCCCGAGGGCTCTCTATGGTCAGGGCGTGACACAAGCAGAATATTGAATATAACTGTGATTTCTGTGGAATGGAGAAGGAGACCATTTTGCATTAGTTTTTTACCTGTATTTATAGCAGGATATTTTAGATTGACATACAGAATTTTGTGACAAATTCTGTGACAATTTTGTGACAAACCGGTTGTACTATTTAATGGTTTTGATGTAATGATTTATTTCAGACATTCTGACATAAATAAAGATGTAGTATATTTAATTCACCTGCTAATAATACTAGGTAAATTTCATATTCACAAATGCAAATGGTCTAATTCAAAACCTAACTTTTTTCACTTTTATAAATGAGTTCAAACAATATGGCATCACTTTAAATAAAATGAAAAACAAAAAGGCAATTCAAAATGGTTGTATTATTTGTCACGGCCGTTGTTCAAGGAAGACCAAGTTGCAGCGTCGTGAGTGAACATTTTATTTTATTTAATTAAATGTCGCCAACAAAACAAGAAATTACAAAAACGACCGTGAAGCTTACAAGGGCTATAGTGCCCCTAACAAAGACAACTTCCCACAATCACAACAAGGAAAAAGGCTGCCTAAATATGATTCCCAATCAGAGACAACGATAGACAGCTGTCCCTGATTGAGAACCATACCCGGACAAAACATAGAAATACAAAAACATAGAAAACAGAACAGAATGCCCACCCAAATCACACATTGACCAAACCAAATAGAGACATAAATAGGCTATCTAAGGTCAGGGCGTGACATTATTAAGGAATATGATTTGTTTGTTTAGGATTCCTGGCAAAGTAAATAGTTTGTTTGTATGCTTGTTTGCATGTGACTATTCCACTTTTGTTTGATGATATCTGTTAATAATAAAAATGTAAAAATCATTAAAGAGAGTGCCCTGTAAAAGTTGAAGTCATGTTGAACAACTACCAGAGAACCTTCTTTACATAGGAATTGCATACCATATTTGTTTCCATACATCAAAATAATATTTTATTGTAAATCAGCAAATACTTGCTTAGATAAGGCTTCAACAAGGCCCCAGTTAATGGTTGAAAATAACTTATTTCAGTGCCAATGAGTTACACTCAGTGTATAAAACATTAAAGGATCCGCAAAAGGGCTCATCCGGGATTTGAACCCTAAGCAAGAATTATACCCCTAGACCAACGAGCCTTATACCCCCCAAAAATAGTTGTTGCTTTCTGCAGCAATGACAGTGAAGATATCAGACGATTGAACATCATGTGAGTGTTTTGTGCTATACTTGTGAGCATAACAATCTTCCAAACTGTTGACCAGGCTTCAGTTCAAATCTTCTGTACTTCATCTGCTGTGTCATTCACATTCTGTCTTCTTCAGTCGCAACATCAAACTGGTGACGAGTGTTGACAAATGAATAAAGAGCTAAATGAGAGATCAATTCAGTTTTTAAAAGAGAAAATGAAAAACTTAGACTTCAAAAAGAATGGAACTCATTTATTTTGAGTCAAATGACGCAAAGGTACATGAATCAAAGTAAATGAATGTAAAAAATACCCATTTAAAATAGATCCGTTTTCAACTAGAGAGATTGAGACGCATCGTATCCGTCTCAATCTCCATAACTGCTTATGTTACACCTCCATATCTGCAGTGGAAGATGGTGGACCTAGAGCAGTGTTTGTCAAACCATGAGACATACCTATGATCTGTCTTCTCACAAAAACGTCTCTAGCTTCAGTACAGTTTGACCTACAAATTCATATGACCACTCTCTGGAAAGGGGAGACCCTCACGAACACGGTGGTATTCTCTACATCCTCCACAAGTGTCAGGGGACTCGTCTGAAGTCAGAACCGTCTATGTGCCAACTTCTGTTTCTAAAAACCATGACACTACAGAAACTGCTGCTTGAATTGTCATCAAGGAGTAAACCAAATTTTACAGATATTCATTGCATAAAGTCAAATTTCCAAAATAAGGCATTTATGAAAAATATTTATCTTCTGCAAATATAATAATTATTGCTTGTGTCAATGAGCGCTGTTTCCACCCAGCTTGAAACCGGGGACCTTTCGCCTGTTAAGCGAACGTGATAACCACTACCCTACCAAAACTGCTGCTTGAATTCTCATCAAGGAGGAAACCAAATTTTACAGGTATTCATTGCAAAAAAGTCAAATGACCAAAATAAGGCATTTATGACAAAGATATTTCTCTATTACAAATACGCTAATTTTGCATGTGTCAATTAAATCTCTGTTTCTGCCCAGTTTGAAACCAGGGAAATGTAGTATTTTAAGTGACAGTGCAAACCACGACACTACAGAAACTGCTTCTTGAATTCTCATCAAGGAGCAAACCAAATTTTACAGATATTCATTGCATAAAGTCAAATTTCCAAAATAAGGCATTTGTGAAAAATAATTATCTTTTACACATATATTAATTATTCCATAAATAAATTATCCCGTTTTACGCCCGGTTTCAAACCAAGGACCTTACACGTGTGAAGCGAATATGATTACCACTACACAACAGACACTGCTGCTAGAACTTTCAGCAAGGAGTTAACCAAATTTTACAGATATTCATTGCATAAAGTCCAATTTCCAAAATAAGGCATTTATGAAAAATATTTCTCTATTAAAAATACAATACCTTTTGCATTTGTCAATTACCTCTGTTTCCTCCCAGTTTCAAACCAGGGACCTTTAGCATGTTTAGTGAATGTGCAAACCACTCACACTACAGACACTGCTGCTTGAGTTGTCATCAAGGAGTAAACCAAATTTTACAGAATAAGGCATTTATGAAAAATATTTCTCTGTTGCAAATATAATAATTATTGCTTGTGTCAATGAGCGCTGTTTCCACCCAGCTTGAAACCAGAGACCTTTAGCATTTTAAGTGAACTTGCAAACCACTACCCTACCAAAACTGCTGCTTGAATTGTCATCAAGGAGTAAACCAAATTTTACAGATATTCATTGCATAAATTTAAATTTCCAAAATAAGGCATTTATGAAAAACATTTCTCTATTACAAATACAATAACTTTTGCACGTGTCAATTACCTTTGTTTCTGCCCAGTTTCAGGCCCGACCCTGCTTTGCTTCCGAGATCAGGCGTACTCAGGCCGGTATGGTCGTAAGCAAGAAACTGGACAAAGAGTTGAAATTTCACAAGGCAGTGACAAAAAGCTTACAGCACCTGGTATTCCCATGCAGTCTCGCATCCAAGTACTAACAAGGCGCGACCCTGCTTAGCTTCCGAGATCAGACGAGATCAGGGGTACTCAGGCCAGCATGGTCAGAAGCAAGAAACTATCTCTTGGTGCACTATATAAAGTCAAAGTGAGTCTGATTAACAGCTGTTGCATTTTCACCATTTAGATAAGCATCTTTGTGTCACTCAAAAAGTGGAAGAAATTGCATATACTGTAGCCATAATTTGTAGCACAGATCGTTGGAAGAAATACAAACTAACCTTGCTTATTTATTTCAAAGCGAGGGCACATATTTCAGCCTTGTGGGAGAAAAAGGACAAAGTTGAAATTCCATAAGGCGGTGACAAAATTTTTAGAGCACCTGGTATTCCCAGGAGGTCTCCCATCCAAGTACTAACCAGGCCCGGCCCTGCTTAGCTTCCAAGATGAGATGAGATCAGGCGTACTCAGGCCTGTATGGTTAAAAGTGAGAAATTGGACAAAGAGTTGAAATTCCACAAGGCAGTGACAAAAAGCTTACAGAACCTGGTATTCCCAGGCGGTCTCCCATCCAAGTACTAACCAGGCGAGGTGGGGTGCATGGAGCGGCGGCACTTGCAGAAAGCCTCGTGCTCTATGTCCATAATTTTTAGGCAAGTGTTTACTTCCCAGGCCTGCAGTATGAAACAGGAAGTCCCATTAGTGTAATTTCACAACAGATCTATTCTGCTTTGCTAACTCGTTGTTGAAAGGCTAGTAAAGAGCTCACTAACTTGTAGTATGTCTCTAACTCTCATTCTCTTACCAGCTGAGCGAGGTCGTTTCCCTCCTCCAGGGTTTCCTTCCACACCCTTCAAATAAAACACAGAGCAATTCACCTTTCCTGGCTTCTGATTCTTCTGTTGTTTATTTTACCCACACCTCCTGGAGTGATACTGGCAGGGAATGGCAGTGAAGGTGAGTGCTGATGTGGTACTCACCTCTCCCTAAGGGATGTTTTGACCTGAGACACCAGCCAGTTGCTCATGTGCTCCGTGGTGACATGGGGCGGGACCTGGCCTTGACTCTGGAGCAGCAGATAGTGGACCATGCAGATAGTGGGTAGTGGACCTGCAAGATGAGGTAAGGTATGAGACCGTGCCACAAAATACCGTATTTTGGGGACCACTATGAAAATGTATGGAGCGGTCGCATCCACACTTCGGTCCGCAGGTAGTATAACTTTTTCATTACATTTCATTATAGTACAACGGTTTGATTTGTCTAATCTTAGCAATTTCTTCTTAGCTAGCTACATAGCCGTCTCTGTATCACAGATAATTGCGTAATTATCGTATTTTGTCGTCCTAACGTAGGCTACACTGCTATCTGCCCAAGCAGCTAGCCAGCTAGCAAACGTCCACCGTCTACCGTATAGCAGCACTGTAGAAACTATTACACTCAACTGAACGACTTGATTAGTGTAGTGTTAGCTAGCTACATAGTTGTCTTTGCTGTCTTCGTATTCAAGATAATTGTGTAGTTTAGAGTGTGTAGTCTTAGAGTGATTATCTTAATTTACCGAGGTTAGCTAGCCAGCTATTTGTCATCCTTAACGTAGGAGACACTGCTAGCTAGCCAACAGCTAGCCATCGTCTTCCGAATAGAACTCAACAACCCGGTCGCATTCACAGGTAGTATCACATTTTCATTTCATTTCATTACAGTACAACGGTTTGATTTGTTTGATCGTAGCTAGCTACATAGCTAGCTACATAGCCGTCTTTGTATCAAAGATAATTGTGTAGTCTAGAGCGATTTTCTAGGTTAGCTAGCCAGCTATTGTCGTTCTTTTAACGCAACGTAACGTAATCAACACTGCTAGCTAGCCAGCTAGCCCCCGAATAGCAGCACTGTAGAAACTATTACACTCAACGGAACGACTTGATTAGTGTAGTGTCAACAACGCAGCCACTGCCAGCTAGCCTACAAAGTCAACAACGCAGCCACTGCCAGCTAGCCTACTTCAGCAGTACTGTATCATTTTAATCATTTTAGTCAATAAGATTCTTGCTACGTAAGCTTAACTTTCTGAACATTCGAGACGTGTAGTCCACTTGTCATTCCAATCTCCTTTGCATTAGCGTAGCCTCTTCTGTAGCCTGTCAACTATGTGTCTGTCTATCCCTGTTCTCTCTGCACAGACCATACAAACGTTCCACACCGCCACCCTAATCTGGTGGTCCCAGCGCGCATGACCCACGTGGAGTTCCAGGTCTCCGGTAGCCTCTGGAACTGCCAATCTGCGGCCAACAAGGCAGAGTTCATCTCAGCCTATGCCTCCCTCCAGTCCCTCGACTTCTTGGCACTGACGGAAACATGGATCACCACAGATAACACTGCCACTCTTACTGCTCTCTCTTCGTCCGCCCACGTGTTCTCGCACACCCCGAGAGCTTCTGGTCAGCGGGGTGGTGGCACCGGGATCCTCATCTCTCCCAAGTGGTCATTCTCTCTTTCTCCCCTTACCCATCTGTCTATCGCCTCCTTTGAATTCCATGCTGTCACAGTTACCAGCCCTTTCAAGCTTAACATCCTTATCATTTATCGCCCTCCAGGTTCCCTCGGAGAGTTCATCAATGAGCTTGATGCCTTGATAAGCTCCTTTCCTGAGGACGGCTCACCTCTCACAGTTCTGGGCGACTTTAACCTCCCCACGTCTACCTTTGACTCATTCCTCTCTGCCTCCTTCTTTCCACTCCTCTCCTCTTTTGACCTCACCCTCTCACCTCCCCCCTACTCACAAGGCAGGCAATACGCTCGACCTCATCTTTACTAGATGCTGTTCTTCCACTAACCTAATTGCAACTCCCTCCAAGTCTCCGACCACTACCTTGTATCCTTTTCCCTCTCGCTCTCATCCAACACTTCCCACACTGCCCCTACTCGGATGGTATCGCGCCGTCCCAACCTTCGCTCTCTCTCCCCCGCTACTCTCTCCTCTTCCATCCTATCATCTCTTCCCTCTGCTCAAACCTTCTCCAACCTATCTCCTGATTCTGCCTCCTCAACCCTCCTCTCCTCCCTTTCTGTATCCTTTGACTCTCTATGCCCCCTATCCTCCAGGCCGGCTCAGTCCTCCCCTCCCGCTCCGTGGCTCGACGACTCATTGCGAGCTCACAGAACAGGGCTCCGGGCAGCCGAGCGGAAATGGAGGAAAACTCACCTCCCTGCGGACCTGGCATCCTTTCGCTCCCTCCTCTCTACATTTTCCTCTTCTGTCTCTGCTGCTAAAGCCACTTTCTACCACTCTAAATTCCAAGCTTCTGCCTCTAACCCTAGGAAGCTCTTTGCCACCTTCTCCTCCCTCCTGAATCCTCCTCCCCCTCCCCCCCTCCTCCCTCTCTGCAGATGACTTCGTCAACCATTTTGAAAAGAAGGTCGACGACATCCGATCCTCGTTTGCTAAGTCAAACGACACCGCTGGTTCTGCTCACACTGCCCTACCCTGTGCTCTGACCTCTTTCTCCCCTCTCTCCAGATGAAATCTCGCGTCTTGTGACGGCCGGCCGCCCAACAACCTGCCCGCTTGACCCTATCCCCTCCTCTCTTCTCCAGACCATTTCCGGAGACCTTCTCCCTTACCTCACCTCGCTCATCAACTCATCCCTGACCGCTGGCTACGTCCCTTCCGTCTTCAAGAGAGCGAGAGTTGCACCCCTTCTGAAAAAACCTACACACAATCCCTCCGATGTCAACAACTACAGACCAGTATCCCTTCTTTCTTTTCTCTCCAAAACTCTTGAACGTGCCGTCCTTGGCCAGCTCTCCCGCTATCTCTCTCAGAATGACCTTCTTGATCCAAATTAGTCAGGTTTCAAGACTAGTCATTCAACTGAGACTGCTCTTCTCTGTATCACGGAGGCGCTCCGCACCGCTAAAGCTAACTCTCTCTCCTCTGCTCTCATCCTTCTAGACCTATCGGCTGCCTTCGATACTGTGAACCATCAGATCCTCCTCTCCACCCTCTCCGAGTTGTGCATCTCCGGCGGGGCCCATGCTTGGATTGTGTCCTACCTGACAGGTCGCTCCTACCAGGTGGCGTGGCGAGAATCTGTCTCCTCACCACGCGCTCTCACCACTGGTGTCCCCCAGGGCTCTGTTCTAGGCCCTCTCCTATTCTCGCTATACACCAAGTCACTTGGCTCTGTCATAACCTCACATGGTCTCTCCTATCATTGCTATGCAGACGACACACAATTAATCTTCTCCTTTCCCCCTTCTGATGACCAGGTGGCGAATCACATCTCTGCATGTCTGGCAGACATATCAGTGTGGATAATGGATCACCACCTCAAGCTGAACCTCGGCAAGACGGAGCTGCTCTTCCTCCCGGGGAAGGACTGCCCATTCCATGATCTCGCCATCACGGTTGACAACTCCATTGTGTCCTCCTCCCAGAGCGCTAAGAAACTTGGCGTGATCCTGGACAACACCCTGTCGTTCTCAACTAACATCAAGGCGGTGGCCCGTTCCTGTAGGTTCATGCTCTACAACATCCGCAGAGTACGACCTTGCCTCACACAGGAAGCGACGCAGGTCCTAATCCAGGCACTTGTCATCTCCCGTCTGGATTACTGCAACTCGCTGTTGGCTGGGCTCCCTACCTGTGCCATTAAACCCCTACAACTCATCCAGAACGCCGCAGCCCGTCTGGTGTTCAACCTTCCCAAGTTCTCTCACGTCACCCCGCTCCTCCGCTCTCTCCACTGGCTTCCAGTTGAAGCTCGCATCCGCTACAAGACCATGGTGCTTGCCTACGGAGCTGTGAGGGGAACGGCACCTCAGTACCTCCAGGCTCTGATCAGGCCCTACACCCAAACAAGGGCCCTGCGTTCATCCACCTCTGGCCTACTCGCCTCCCTACCACTGAGGAAGTACAGTTCCCGCTCAGCCCAGTCAAAACTGTTCGCTGCTCTGGCCCCCCAATGGTGGAACAAACTCCCTCACAACGCCAGGACAGCGGAGTCAATCACCACCTTCCGGAGACACCTGAAACCCCACCTCTTTAAGGAATACCTAGGATAGGATAAAGTAATCCTTCTCACCTCCCCTTTAAGATTTAGATGCACTATTGTAAAGTGACTGTTCCACTGGATGTCATAAGGTGAATGCACCAATTTGTAAGTCGCTCTGGATAAGAGCGTCTGCTAAATGACTTAAATGTTAAATGTATGCTTTCAGAAGGGCCTTTCAGACCATTTCACAACTGCTCATGCCTGACAATTTGCAAGTGATATTAAGAACTCTTAGGACCACCTTCTCTAAATTGTCTTGAAATAACTCTTTTTCTGTTGTTTATGTTTTTGTGGGCTGAATCTTACCTGTTTATTGTAATAAACAAACAATAAAGGGTTATCCTGTTTTTGATAAGTGACACCATTATGTGTATCAAAAGGGGGAGACAAAAGCATATATCACTTGTTGATTTTTTTTTCTATTTTTGTTGGTTGATGTTTCTTTTCTGTTTTTCTGTAAAAAAAATAAAAAAAAATAATAATGTTTTATTAATAATAAACTTTTTATTATTTTCATGAAATGCTATTAACATATTACTATGTTGGGACCGCTGAAATAAAGGATAATGAGTGACACCCTTGTGGGTGTCAAAAGGGGGAATCAAAAACTCAGGTTTATATATATGTTAATCAACAAAGGGACGTGCATCACTTCATATATTCACATAATAAAGGTTTAAAGTTCCTGAGTTCATCAGCGACCTAGTATATCGGATGGTGTGGTTACACAAAAAAGGGGGATTATGAGGATTCTGTGTTATGCACTATAGCCCGTTACCAAATATGTGATTGAATATTATCTGCTGTTGGCTTGTGTGGATGTATGTATGTGACTTGCAACATAGCTGACTTGAAATATTGTTAACAGTTTCAGCGCCATGGTCCTTTTCATGTTGGAATAATACAGAATAACATGAAGACAGGACTGTGCAATGAGTTGGGAGGGCACATTCAGAACGTAGTGTTGCGAGAACAAACAGTATTTTTGTTAGGTAACAGGAGCCAGATGCGAGATAACGGTATCGAGAATGAGCGCATAGATATTCTTCACAGAAACAGTTACATCTATCAACTGAAGCGCTTAGGGGGCTGGGCCAACAATCAACGATAGGCTGGGTGAGTCTAAACCACGCCCAGTCTCTACTCAGACAGGCCGGCTCAGAAGCAGGAACTATTTCTGTCAGAGTATATTTATAATATCTTTGTCAAGAACAAGTCAGTTCTCTGTTTGCCCTGCGAGGTTGGACAGAGAGCCCGTATATACGAAAATTGCATTTACCACTTATTGCTTAGCTAATAAAAAATACATAGTATACAATCGGTGACTCAGTGTCATACTTATCCTGATACCAGATTCAAATTAACACAACTCTAACAAAATATAAGTCTCCAGCTTCAGCAATTTTTGCAATGACCAGTGAGATATACCTGCTGGAGCGCGTGCTACGGGTAGGTGTTGTTATTGTGACCAGTGAGCTGAGATAAGGCGGAGCTTTACCTAGCATAGACTTACAGATTACCTGGAGCCAGTGGTTCTGGTGACGAATATGTAGCGAGGGCCAGCCGACTAGAGCATACAGGTCTCAGTGGCCATATCAATACAATTGACCCTTTCTTTACACTGTTGTGATGAAAGTACATTTCCGTAATATCAGCTATCTACCATAAACGTTGAACAAGGATTGAACCCATGTGCTTCAGTTAACAAAAACAGATGACTTTGCACATCTATTTCATTCTTAGAATGTCAACATTGTGGAAAGTGGGAGTTGTGCAAAAGCTAATTTAACAAATGAAAACTCTCAAAAGAGAAGTTGGGGAACCGCAAACATTGAAAGTGGCTGTATCGTAGAGATACTTCCCTTTAATATAATAGTTGTCTTCAAATATTGATACAACATGATTTTTCTACAAAGTCCTCCAAAAAATCTAATTCCATTTAATTAGAAGTCTTTTCTATAATGGCGCGGATTTGATTTGAACCCATGATCTTCGGTTTACAAGACCAATGCCTTAACACTTGGCCACCATGCCAGTCTTTGCTGTATGTATATATATATATATACATACATACAGTCTTTGCTGTATGTATATATATATATATCAACATTCTGGAAAGTAGTAGTGCAAATGTGAATTTTGCACACAAACTCAGTGGAGAAAGGACCTCATACATATATAGTATGCACTCTCCCTCTGAGCTTCCATCCCATTTAATTTGCAGATAAAACGCAATATTAATACAATGTACTTTTTATATACACCACTCCATTGAAACTACAATGAAATGATAGCAGCAATTCTTAAAACAGGTATGGACAGGGATCGAATTCATGAACTTCAGTTTTTGAAAATGATAGCATAAAAGTTGGTAACCATGCCACTTCTGTTCTACAAATGTACTAACAGGGACTGAACGTATGTTCTTCAGATTACAAGACAAAATTATTTAGCGCATCTCTGTTTCCTGCATAGAATTTCAACATTCTGGAAAGTAGAAGTTGGGTCTTTGCAAAAACACACAGAGAAGCTGGGGATTGAACCCAGGACCTCATACATGCAAAGCATGTGCTCTACCACTGCGCTACACCCCCTTTCTGAGAAAGAAAGAACATTTTCTTATTTTTTTTTACATTTCTTCTTTATTTAACCAGGTAAGCCAGGTAAGAACAAGTTCTCATACACAACTGTGACCTGGCCAAGATAAAGCAAAGCAGTGCAAAACACAAACAACAACACAGAGTTACACATGGAACAAACAAGCGCACAGTCAATAACAAAATAGAAGGGAAAAAATGTAAAAAGGCAATAAATAGGCCGTAGTAGCGAAGTAATCACAATTTAGTAAATTAACAATGGAGTGATAGATGAGCAGATGATGATGTGCAAGAAGAAATACTGGTGTGCAAAAGTGCAGAAAGTAAATAAAAACAATATGGCAATGAGGTAGGTAGATTGGGTCGGCTATTTACAGATGGGCAATGTACAGCTGCAGCGATCGGTTAGCTGCTCAGATAGCTGAAGTTTAAAGTTAGCAGTGTTGCCAATTCCTCAGTAAGGAAAGTAGCTATTGGTTGTCCTAAAAGACGCAAGAAGTCGCTACATGACGTCATCACCTAATTTGCATAATTGGCCATGATCATGTAATTGTGATGGACGCTGTTGGAAGGAGGAATAACTCCATGGGAGAGACAAGAAGTGATTAAAAAACACCCTAAATATGTTTAGAACTACAAATGAACTTTCTTCTGTCGATTGTTCTTTTTTTTATGTCACAATTCCAACCCTCCTCCTTTATCCGGGCTTGGGACCAGCAAAGGTGACCCAAAAGAGACACTCTGGTGGAGCAACTTAGTTTTTAATTGTATTTTTAATTGTATTTTTTTGTTTTTCAGTTTAGTTTTCTTAAGTTTAGTGAATTGCTGAAATAGCTCATTTGGGAGAGCATTAGACTGAAGATCTAAAGGTCCCTGTTTCAATCCTGGGTTTCTGCATTTGTATTTGTTCTTTCTTTATGCTCTGGCTTCAAGGAAACGATCCACAGCTTTGTTTGTGGGCCTCAATGGTGTGGGCCTCAATGGTGTGTGCTACGCTGCTCCTCTGAAAGTAATGAATTTCTTGCTTTTTCATCTGACATTTTGACATCAGTGTTACAGGAAAGTTGTTTGTCATTGTTACATGACAGTAGGTTGTCGTAAAACAAGGCTGCATGAAGTGTGAACTGGAGTTTTCTTGGATCCATAAAAACAATGTGCTTTTGGAGAATGCGGGCATCAATCCCACGACCTCACGCATGCAAAGCATTTGAGTTAATTCCCCAGCCATTTGGAATTTCCACAAGAAGCAACCAAAAGGGTCCAGTCTTGTCAGGCTATGCTGTTGGTGGACTTGTTAGTTTTCGCGCCAGCACTTGCAGAGGCTCTGTGCATCTCAACAATTGAGCCCAATAGCAAGTGGCCGGTTAGCTCAGTTGGTAAGAGTGTGGTGCTAATAAAGCCAAGTTCATGGTTTTGATCCCCTATACTGGCAATGATTTACATTTTTAGTTTCAAAATTGTGAGTCACATGCATGTGAATTGTCAAGGGTGCCACAGAATTAAGTTTAGTGAGTTGCTGAAATAGCTCAGTTTGGAGAGGGTTAGACTGAAGATCTAAAGGTCCCTGGTTTGATTCTGGGTTTTGGCATTTGAATTTGTTCTTTCTTTATGCTCTGGCTTCAAGGAAACTATCCACAGCGTTGTTTGTGGGCCTCAATGGTGTGTGCTACGCTGCTCCTCTGAAAGTAAGTAATGTCTTGCTTTTTCATCTGACATTTTGACATCAGTGTTACATGAAAGTTGTTTGTCACTGATACATGACAGTAGGTTGTCGTAAGACAAGGCTGCATGAAGTGTGAACTGGAGCTTTCTTGGATCTACAAAAAATTTTTTGGGGGAATGCGGGCATCGATCCCACTACCTATAGCATGCTAAGCAAACACAATACCAATTGATCAAATTCCCCAGCTGTTTTGAATTTCCACAAGGAGCAACCAAGAGTGTCCAGTCTTGTCAGGCTATGCTGTTCGTGGACTTGTTAGTTTGCGCTCCAGCACTTGCAGAGGCTCGGTGCATCTCAACAGTTGTGATCTGTAGCCAGCGGCCGGTTAGCTCAGTTGGTTAGAGTTTGTGATATGCTGCTCTCTGAAAGTAAGTAATGTCTTACTTTTTCATCTGACATTTTGCTTGTCATTGTTACATGACAGATTCTTGTCATTGTTTACATGACAGTAGGTTGTCGTAAGACAAGGCTGCATGAAGTGTGAACTGGAGCTTTCTTGGATCCACAAAAAAATGTGTTTTTGGGGAATGCGGGCATCGATCCCATTACCTATAGCATGCTAAGCAAACACAAAACCAACTGATCAAATTCCCCAGCTTCGCGTTCCTAGGAAACTATGCATTTTTTTGTTATTTCTTACATTAGTACCCCAGGTCATCTTAGGTTTCATTACATACAGTCAAGAAGAACTACTGAATATAAGATCAGCGTCAACTCACCATCAGTACGACCAAGAATATGTTTTTCGCGACGCGGATCCTGTGTTCTGCCTTACAAACAGCACAACGGAATGGATCGAGTCATCAGGGGTGGGCATTGCGTGTGTGTGTGTTTGAGTGTGTCGGTGTACCACGTGATAAAAATATCCTAAATTATCTTTGAGACATGGTCATATTACGCCCTTGCAGCGACCCAAAAAAACGACTCCGAAAAAGAGGGAAACGAGGCGGTCTTCTGGTCAGACTCCGGAGACGGGCACACCATGCACCACTCCGTAGCATTCTTCTTGCCAGTGTCCAGTCTCTTGCAGCGACCCAAAAAACGACTCCGAAAAAGAGGGAAACGAGGCTGTCTTCTGGTCAGACTCCGGAGACGGGCACACCATGCACCACTCCCTAGCATTCTTCTTGCCAGTGTCCAGTCTCTTGACAACAAGGTTGATGAAATCCGAGCAAGGGTAGCATTCCAGAGGGACATCAGAGACTGTAATGTTCTTTGCTTCACAGAAACATGGCTCACTGGAGAGACGCTTTCCGAGGCGGTGCAGGCAACGGGTTTCTCCACGCATTGCGCCGACAGAAACAAACATCTTTCTGGTAAGAAGAGGGGCGGGGCGTATGCCTTATGGTCAACGAGACATGGTGTGATGAAAGAAACATACAGGAACTCAAATCCTTCTGTTCACCTGATTTAGAATTCCTCACAATCAAATGTAGACCGCATTATCTACCAAGAGAATTCTCTTCGATTATAATCACAGCCGTATATATCCCCCCCACCAAGCAGACACATCGATGGCTCTGAACAAACTTTATTTAACTCTTTGCAAACTGGAAACTATTTATCCGGAAGCTGCATTCATTGTAGCTGGGGATTTTAACAAGGCTAATCTGAAAACAAGACTGTTATGCAGGTGAATGAGGACCCAAAAGCGACTTGGCGAAAACAGAGTCTTTATTCCAGTAAAGGAAATAGGCAATACTCCTGGACAATCAGAGCAGAAAACAAAACATAAAAAACTAAATTCCACTCGTAGTGACGAGGACAGACTGGAGACTCGACCATAAACTGTAGGTTGCCTCGGGAAGGCACCGACCGTAGCAGACTCAGACACCTGCTCACACGCAGCATCTGAGGGAAACAAGACACGACAGGGCGAGACAAAGACACAGCACGGCGAACAATATACAAGGATCCGACAGGACAGAAACGGAAAACAAGGGGAGAAATAGGGACTCTAATCAGAGGATAAGATAGGGAACAGGTGTGACAAGACTAAATGATTGAGTAGGAGAATGAGGAACAGCTGGGAGCAGGAACGGAACGATAGAGAGGAGAGAGAGGGAGGGAGAGAGAAAAAAGGAACGAACCTAATAAGACCAGCAGGGGGAAACGAACAGAAGGGAAAGCATAATGACAAGACAATATAAGACAAAACATGACAGTACCCCCCCACTCACCGAGCGCCTCCTGGCGCACTCGAGGAGGAATCCTGGTGGCAACGGAGGAAATCATCAATCAGCGAACGGTCCAGCACGTCCCGAGACGGAACCCAACTCCTCTCCTCAGGACCGTAACCCTCCCAATCCACTAAGTATTGGTGACCCCGTCCCCGAGAACGCATGTCCATGATCCTACGTACCTTGTAAATAGGTGCGCTCTCGACAAGGACGGGGGGAGGGAAGACGAACGGGGGTGCGAAGAAAGGGCTTGACACAGGAGACATGGAAGACAGGATGGACGCGACGAAGATGTCGCGGAAGAAGCAGTCGCACAGCGACAGGATTGACGACCTGGGAGACACGGAACGGACCAATGAACCGCGGAGTCAACTTACGAGAAGCTGTCGTAAGGGGAAGGTTACGAGTGGAAAGCCACACTCTCTGGCCGCAACAATACCTAGGACTCTTAATCCTACGTTTATTGACGGCTCTCACAGTCTGTGCCCTGTAACGGCAAAGTGCAGACCTCACCCTCCTCCAGGTGCGCTCACAACGTTGGACAAACGCTTGAGCAGAGGGAACGCTGGACTCGGCAAGCTGGGATGAGAACAGAGGAGGCTGGTAACCCAGACTACTCTGAAACGGAGATAACCCGGTAGCAGACGAAGGAAGCGAGTTGTGAGCGTATTCTGCCCAGGGGAGCTGTTCTGCCCAAGACGCAGGGTTTCTAAAAGAAAGACTGCGTAGTATGCGACCAATCGTCTGATTGGCCCTTTCTGCTTGACCGTTAGACTGGGGATGAAACCCGGAAGAGAGACTGACGGACGCACCAATCAAACGACAGAACTCCCTCCAAAACTGTGACGTGAATTGCGGACCTCTGTCTGAAACGGCGTCTAACGGGAGGCCATGAATTCTGAACACATTCTCGATGATGATTTGTGCCGTCTCCTTAGCGGAAGTAAGCTTAGCGAGGGGAATGAAATGTGCCGCCTTAGAGAACCTATCGACAACCGTAAGAATCACAGTCTTCCCCGCAGACAAAGGCAGACCGGTAATGAAGTCTAAGGCGATGTGAGACCATGGTCGAGAAGGAATGGGAAGCGGTCTGAGACGACCGGCAGGAGGAGAGTTACCTGACTTAGTCTGCGCGCAGTCCGAACAAGCAGCCACGAAACGGCGCGTGTCACGCTCCTGAGTAGGCCACCAAAAGCGCTGGCGAATAGAAGCAAGAGTACCTCGAACGCCGGGATGACCAGCTAACTTGGCAGAGTGAGCCCACTGAAGAACAGCCAGACGAGTAGAAACAGGAACGAAAAGAAGGTTACTAGGACAAGCGCGCGGCGACGCAGTGTGCGTGAGTGCTTGCTTAACCTGTCTTTCAATTCCCCAGACTGTCAACCCGACAACACGCCCATAAGGAAGAATCCCCTCGGGATCAGTAGAAGCCACAGAAGAACTAAAGAGACGGGATAAGGCATCAGGCTTGGTGTTCTTACTACCCGGACGGTAAGAAATCACAAACTCGAAACGAGCGAAAAACAACGCCCAACGAGCTTGACGTGCATTAAGTCGTTTGGCAGAACGGATGTACTCAAGGTTCTTATGGTCTGTCCAAACGACAAAAGGAACGGTCGCCCCCTCCAACCACTGTCGCCATTCGCCTAGGGCTAAGCGGATGGCGAGCAGTTCGCGGTTACCCACATCATAGTTGCGTTCCGATGGCGACAGGCGATGAGAAAAATAAGCGCAAGGATGAACCTTATCGTCAGACTGGAAGCGCTGGGATAGAATGGCTCCCACGCCTACCTCTGAAGCGTCAACCTCGACAATGAATTGTTTAGTGATGTCAGGAGTAACGAGGATAGGAGCGGACGTAAAACGTTTCTTGAGAAGATCAAAAGCTCCCTGGGCGGAACCGGACCACTTAAAACACGTCTTGACAGAAGTAAGAGCTGTGAGAGGGGCAGCAACTTGACCGAAATTACGAATGAAACGCCGATAGAAATTAGCAAAACCTAGAAAGCGCTGCAACTCGACACGTGACCTTGGAACGGGCCAATCACTGACAGCCTGGACCTTAGCGGGATCCATCTGAATGCCTTCAGCGGAAATAACAGAACCGAGAAAAGTGACGGAGGAGACATGAAAAGAGCACTTCTCAGCCTTCACGTAGAGACAATTCTCTAAAAGGCGCTGGAGTACACGTCGAACGTGCTGAACATGAATCTCGAGTGACGGTGAAAAAATCAGGATATCGTCAAGGTAGACAAAAACAAAGATGTTCAGCATGTCTCTCAGAACATCATTAACTAATGCCTGAAAAACAGCTGGCGCATTAGCGAGACCAAACGGCAGAACCCGGTACTCAAAATGCCCTAACGGAGTGTTAAACGCCGTTTTCCACTCGTCCCCCTCTCTGATGCGCACGAGATGGTAAGCGTTACGAAGGTCCAACTTAGTAAAGAACCTGGCTCCCTGCAGAATCTCGAAGGCTGATGACATAAGTGGAAGCGGATAACGATTCTTAACCGTTATGTCATTCAGCCCTCGATAATCCACGCAGGGGCGCAGAGTACCGTCCTTCTTCTTAACAAAAAAAACCCCCGCCCCGGCAGGGGAGGAAGAAGGCACTACGGTGCCGGCCTCAAGAGACACAGACAAATAATCCTCGAGAGCCTTACGTTCGGGAGCCGACAGAGAGTATAGTCTACCCCGAGGAGGAGTGGTCCCCGGAAGGAGATCAATACTACAATCATACGACCGGTGAGGAGGAAGGGAGTTGGTTCTGGACCGACTGAAGACCGTGCGCAGATCATGATATTCCTCCGGCACTCCTGTCAAATCGCCAGGTTCCTCCTGAGAAGTGGGGACAGAAGAAACGGGAGGGATAGCAGACATTAAACACTTCACATGACAAGAAACGTTCCAGGATAGGATAGAATTACTAGACCAATTAATAGAAGGATTATGACATACTAGCCAGGGATGACCCAAAACAACAGGTGTAAAAGGTGAACGAAAAATCAAAAAGGAAATAGTCTCACTGTGGTTACCAGATACTGTGAGGGTTAAAGGTAGTGTCTCATATCTGATACTGGGGAGATGACTACCATCTAAGGCGAACATGGGCGTAGGCTTCCCTAACTGTCTGAGAGGAATGTCATGTTTCCGAGCCCATGCTTCGTCCATAAAACAACCCTCAGCCCCAGAGTCTATCAAGGCACTGCATGTAGCACCCGAACCGGTCCAGCGTAGATGGACCGAAATAGTAGTACAGGATCTTGATGGAGAGACCTGAGTAGTAGCGCTCACCAGTAGCCCTCCGCTTACTGATGAGCTCTGGCCTTTTACTGGACATGAATTGACAAAATGTCCAGCAAGTCCGCAATAGAGGCACAGGCGGTTGGTGATCCTCCGTTCCCTCTCCTTAGTCGAGATGCGAATACCTCCCAGCTGCATGGGCTCAGTCTCTGAGCCAGAGGAGGGAGATGGTTGCGATGCGGAGAGGGGAAACACCGTTAACGTGAGCTCTCTTCCACAAGCTTGGTGACGAAGATCTACCCGTCGTTCTATGCGGATGGCGAGTGCAATCAAAGAGTCCACACTGGAAGGAACCTCCCGGGAGAGAATCTCATCTTTAACCTCTGCGTGGAGTCCCTCCAGAAAACGAGCGAGCAGCGCCGGCTCGTTCCAGTCACTAGAGGCAGCAAGAGTTCGAAACTCTATAGAGTAATCCGTTATGGATCGATTACCTTGACATAGGGAAGCCAGGGCCCTAGAAGCCTCCCTACCAAAAACGGAACGATCAAAAACCCGAATCATCTCCTCTTTAAAGTTCAGGTAATTGTTAGAACAATCAGCCCTTGCCTCCCAGATAGCTGTGCCCCACTCTCGAGCCCGGCCAGTAAGGAGTGATATGACGTAAGCAACCCGAGCTCTCTCTCTAGAGTATGTGTTGGGTTGGAGAGAGAACACAATATCACACTGGGTGAGAAAGGAGCGGCACTCCGTGGGCTGCCCGGAGTAACAAGGTGGGTTATTAACCCTAGGTTCCGGAGGCTCGGCAGACCAGGAAGTAGCAGGTGGCACGAGACGAAGACTCTGGAACTGTCCAGAGAGGTCGGAAACCTGAGCGGCCAGGTTCTCAACGGCATGACGAGCAGCAGACAATTCCTGCTCGTGTCTGCCGAGCATGGCTCCTTGGATCTCGACGGCAGTGTTACGAGAATCTGTAGTCGCTGGGTCAATTCTTGGTCGGATCCTTCTGTTATGCAGGTGAATGAGGACCCAAAAGCGACTTGGCGAAAACAGAGTCTTTATTCCAGTAAAGGAAATAGGCAATACTCCTGGACAATCAGAGCAGAAAACAAAACATAAAAAACTAAATTCCACTCGTAGTGACGAGGACAGACTGGAGACTCGACCATAAACTGTAGGTTGCCTCGGGAAGGCACCGACTGTAGCAGACTCAGACACCTGCTCACACGCAGCATCTGAGGGAAACAAGACACGACAGGGCGAGACAAAGACACAGCACGGCGAACAATATACAAGGATCCGACAGGACAGAAACGGAAAACAAGGGGAGAAATAGGGACTCTAATCAGAGGATAAGATAGGGAACAGGTGTGACAAGACTAAATGATTGAGTAGGAGAATGAGGAACAGCTGGGAGCAGGAACGGAACGATAGAGAGGAGAGAGAGAGGGAGGGAGAGAGAAAAAAGGAACGAACCTAATAAGACCAGCAGGGGGAAACGAACAGAAGGGAAAGCATAATGACAAGACAATATAAGACAAAACATGACAAAGACTCCCTAAATTTGATCAGCATATCGATTGTACAACCAGGGGTGGAAAAACCTTGGATCACTGTTACTCTAACTTCCACGACGCATATAAGGCCCTACCCCGCCCCCCTTTCGGAAAAGCTGACCACGACTCCATTTTGTTGAAAACAAGAGGCTCCCACGCTGAGGTCTGTCCAACGCTGGTCCGACCAAGCTGACTCCACACTCCAAGACTGCTTCCACAACGTGGACTGGGATATGTTTCGTATTGCGTCAGATAACAATATTGACGAATACGCTGATTCGGCGTGCGACTTCATTAGAACATGCGTTGAAGATGTCGTTCCCATAGCAACGATTAAATCATTCCCTAACCAGAAACCGTGGATTGATGGCAGCATTCGCGTGAAACTGAAAGCGCGAACCACTGCTTTTAATCAGGGCAAGGTGTCTGGTAACATGACCGAATACAAACAGTGCAGCTATTCCCTCAGCAAGGCTATCAAACAAGCTAAGCGTCAGTACAGAGACAAAGTAGAATCTCAATTCAACGGCTCAGACACAAGAGGCATGTGGCAGGGTCTACAGTCAATCACGGACTACAGGAAGAAATCCAGCCCAGTCACGGACCAGGATATCTTGCTCCCAGGCAGACTAAATAATTTTTTTGCCCGCTTTGAGGACAATACAGTGCCACTGACACGGCCTGCAACGGAAACATGCGGTCTCTCCTTCACTGCAGCCGAGGTGAGTAAGACATTTAAACGTGTTAACCCTCGCAAGGCTGCAGGCCCAGACGGCATCCACAGCCGCGCCCTCAGAGCATGCACAGACCAGTTGGCCGGTGTGTTTACGGACATATTCAATCAATCCCTATACCAGTCTGCTGTCCCCACATCCTTCAAGAGGGCCACCATTGTTCCTGTTCCCAAGAAAGCTAAGGTAACTGAGCTAAACGACTACCGCCCCGCCCCGTAGCACTCACTTCCGTCATCATGAAGTGCTTTGAGAGACTAGTCAAGGACCATATCACCTCCACCCTACCTGACACCCTAGACCCACTCCAATTTGCTTACCGCCCAAATAGGTCCACAGACGATGCAATCTCAACCACACTGCACACTGCCCTAACCCATCTGGACAAGAGGAATACCTATGTGAGAATGCTGTTCATCAGCTCGGCATTCAACACCATAGTACCCTCCAAGCTCGTCATCAAGCTCAAGACCCTGGGTCTCGACCCCGCCCTGTGCAACTGGGTACTGGACTTCCTGATGGGCCGCCCCCAGGTGGTGAGGGTAGGCAACAACATCTCCTCCCCGCTGATCCTCAACACTGGGGCCCCACAAGGGTGTGTTCTGAGCCCTCTCCTGTACTCCCTGTTCACCCATGACTGTGTGGCCACGCACGCCTCCAACTCAATCATCAAGTTTGCGGACGACACAACAGTGGTCGGCTTGATTCCAACAACGACGAGATGGCCTACAGGGAGGAGGTGAGGGCCCTCGGAGTGTGGTGTCAGGAAAATAACCTCACACTCAACGTCAACAAAACTAAGGAGATGAATGTGGACTTCAGGAAACAGCAGAGGGAACACCCCCCTATCCACATCAATGGAACAGTAGTGGAGAGGGTAGCAAGTTTTAAGTTCCTCGGCATACACATCACAGACAAACTGAATTGGTTCACTCATACAGACAGCATCGTGAAGAAGGCGCAGCAGCGCCTCTTCAACCTCAGGAGGCTGAAGAAATTTGTCTTGTCACCAAAAGCACTCACAATCTTCTACAGATGCACAATCGAGAGCATCCCGGCGGGCTGTATCACCGCCTGGTACGGAAACTGCTCCGCCCTCAACCGTAAGGCTCTCCAGAGGGTAGTAAGGTCTGCACAACGCATCACCGGGGGCAAACTACCTGCCCTCCAGGACAACTACACCACCCGATGTTACAGAAAGGCCATAAAGATCATCAAGGACATCAACCACCCGAGCCACTGCCTGTTCACCCCGCTATCATCCAGAAGGCGAGGTCAGTACAGGTGCATCAAAGCTGGGACTGAGAGACTGAAAAACAGATTCTATCTCACGGCCATCAGACTGTTAAACAGCCACCACTAACATTGAGTGGCTGCTACCAACACACTGACACTGACTCAACTCCAGCCACTTTAATAATGGGAATTGATGGGAAATTATGTAAATATATCACTAGCCAATTTAAACAATGCTACCTTATATAGTGTTAAAAATGTACTTCCAGAGTGCTACCAAACATTATTTAGTCCTTGTTTATGGAAAAGTGGTTGTTTCTGTAAGTTCAAATGCTGCAACTTGCTGAAAATTGTCCTATCAGCTAGTTTGAACAGTTCTGTAAAAAATGCATTTCCAGAGTGCAATCAAACATGATTTTAGACCTTGTTTATGGAAAAGTGGTTGTTTCTGTAGTTCAATTGCTGCAACTTGCTGAAAATTGTCCACAGTGTGTTCATATCATAGTGTGTTCCTATCATCTAGTTTGAACAGTTCTGTAAAAATGTACTTCCAGAGTGCACCAAACATTATTTAAGTCCTTGTTTATGGAAAAGTGGTTGTTTCTGTAGTTCAATTGCTGCAACTTGCTGAAAATTGTCCACAGTGTTCCTATCATCTAGTTTGAACAGTTCTGTAAACAATGCATTTCCAGAGTGCAATCAAACATGATTTTAGACCTTGGTTATGGAAAAGTTGTTTTTTCTGTAGTTCAATTGCTGCTACTTGCTGAAAATTGTTCATAGTGTTCCTATCATCTAGTTTGAACAGCTGTTTTAAAAATGTACTTTCAGAGTGCAATTAAACATGATTTTAGACCTTGTTTATGGAAAAGTGGTTATTTCTGTATTTCAATGCTGCAACTTGCTGGATAATAGTCCACAGTGTCCCTATCATCTAGTTTGAACAGTTCTGTAAAAATGTACTTCCAGAGTGCAATTAAACATGATTTTATACCTTGTTTATGGAAAAGTTGTTTTTTCTGTAGTTCAATTGCTGCAACTTGCTGAAAATTGTTCACAGTGTTCCTATCGTCTAGTTTGAACAGATATGTTACAAACATTCTATCCAGAGTGTACCAAACATGATTTTAGACCTTGTTTATGGAAAAGTGGTTATTTCTGTATTTCAATGCTGCAACTTGCTGGATAATAGTCCACAGTGTCCCTATAATCTAGTTTGAAGAGCTATGTTAAAAATGTACTTCCAGAGTGCATCAAACATGATTTTAGAGCTTGTTTATGGAAAAGTTGTTATTTCTGTATAGTTAAATTGCTGCAACTTGTTGAAAATTGTCCACAGTGTCCCTATCATCTAGTTTGAACAGTTCTGTAAAAATGTACTTCCAGAGTGTAATCAAACATGATTTAGACCTTGTTTATGGAAAAGTGGTTGTTTCTGTAGTTCAATTGTTGCAACTTGCTGAAAATTGTCCACAGTGTTCCTATCGTCTAGTTTGAACAGTTATGTAAAAAATGCACTTCCAGAGTGCAATCAAACATGATTTTAGACCTTGTTTATGGAAAAGTTGTTGTTTCTGTAGTTCAATTGTTGCAACTTGCTGAAAATTGTCCACAGTGTTCCTATCGTCTAGTTTGAACAGCTATGTTACAAACATTCTATCCAGAGTGTACCAAATATGATTTTAGACCTTGTTTATGGAAAAGTGATTATTTCTGTAGATGTATTGCTGCAACTTGCTGAAAATTGTCCACAGTGTTCCTATCATCGAGTTTGAACAGGTCTGTAAAAAATGTATTTCCAGAGTGCATCAAACATGATTTAGGCCTTGTTTATGGAAAAGTGGTTATTTCTGTATTTCAATGCTGCAACTAGCTGAAAATTGTCCACAGTGTGTTCCCATCATAGCGTGTTCCTATCATCTAGTTTGAACAGTTCTGTAAATATGTACTTCCAGAGTGCACCAAACATTATTTAAGTCCTTGTTTATGGAAAAGTGGTTGTTTCTGTAGTTCAATTGCTGCAACTTGCTGAAAATTGTCCACAGTGTCCCTATCATCTAGTTTGAAGAGCTATGTTAAAAATGTACTTCCAGAGTGCAATTAAACATGATTTAGACCTTGTTTATGGAAAAGTGGTTATTTCTGTAGATCTATTGCTGCAACTTGCTGGAAATTGTCCACAGTGTTCCTATCATCTAGTTTAAACAGTTCTGTAAAAATACATTTCCAGAGTGCAATCAAATATGATTTTAGACCTTGTTTATGGAAAAGTGGTTATTTCTGTAGATCAATTGCTGCAACTTGCTGAAAATGTTCATAGGGTTCCTATCATCTAGTTTGAACAGTTCTGTAAAAAATGTATCCAGAGTGCATCAAACATGATTTTAGAGCTTGTTTATGGAAAAGTGGTTATTTCTGCATAGTTAAATTGCTGCAACTTGTTGAAAATTGTCCACAGTGTGTTCCTATCATAGTGTGTTCCTATCATCTAGTTTGAACAGTTCTGTAAAAATGTACTTCCAGAGTGCACCAAACATTATTTAAGTCCTTGTTTATGGAAAAGTGGTTGTTTCAGTAGTTCAATTGCTGCAACTTGCTGAAAATTGTCCACAGTGTTCCTATCATCTAGTTTAAACAGTTCTGTAAAAAATACATTTCCAGAGTGCAATCAAATATGATTTTAGACCTTGTTTATGGAAAAGTGGTTATTTCTGTAGATCAATTGCTGCAACTTGCTGAACATGTTCATAGTGTTCCTATCGTATAGTTTGAACAGCTATGTTAAAAACATTCTATCCAGAGTGTACCAAACAAGATTTTAGACCTTGTTTATGGAAAAGTGGTTATTTCTGTAGATCTATTGCTGCAACTTGCTGAAAATTGTCCACAGTGTCCCTATCAGCTAGTTTGAACAGCTATGTTAAAAACATTCTATCCAGAGTGTACCAAACATGATTTTAGACCTTGTTTATGGAAAAGTGGTTATTTCTGTATTTCAATGCTGCAACTTGCTGAAAATTGTCCACAGTGTTCCTATCATCTAGTTTAAACAGTTCTGTAAAAAATACATTTCCAGAGTGCAATCAAATATGATTTTAGACCTTGTTTATGGAAAAGTGGTTATTTCTGTAGATCAATTGCTGCAACTTGCTGAACATGTTCATAGTGTTCCTATCATCTAGTTTGAACAGTTCTGTAAAAAATGTATCCAGAGTGCATCAAACATGATTTTAGAGCTTGTTTATGGAAAAGTTGTTATTTCTGTATAGTTAAATTGCTGCAACTTGTTGAAAATTGTCCACAGTGTCCCTATCATCTAGTTTGAACAGTTCTGTAAAAATGTACTTCCAGAGTGTAATCAAACATGATTTAGACCTTGTTTATGGAAAAGTGGTTGTTTCTGTAGTTCAATTGTTGCAACTTGCTGAAAATTGTCCACAGTGTTCCTATCGTCTAGTTTGAACAGTTATGTAAAAAATGCACTTCCAGAGTGCAATCAAACATGATTTTAGACCTTGTTTATGGAAAAGTGGTTGTTTCTGTAGTTCAATTGCTGCAACTTGCTGAAAATTGTTCATTGTGTCCCTATTAAGCTAGTTTGAACAGCTATGTTACAAACATTCTATCCAGAGTGTACCAAATATGATTTTAGACCTTGTTTATGGAAAAGTGATTATTTCTGTAGATGTATTGCTGCAACTTGCTGAAAATTGTCCACAGTGTTCCTATCATCGAGTTTGAACAGGTCTGTAAAAAATGTATTTCCAGAGTGCATCAAACATGATTTAGGCCTTGTTTATGGAAAAGTGGTTATTTCTGTATTTCAATGCTGCAACTAGCTGAAAATTGTCCACAGTGTGTTCCCATCATAGCGTGTTCCTATCATCTAGTTTGAACAGTTCTGTAAAAATGTACTTCCAGAGTGCACCAAACATTATTTAAGTCCTTGTTTATGGAAAAGTGGTTGTTTCTGTAGTTCAATTGCTGCAACTTGCTGAAAATTGTCCACAGTGTTCCTATCATCTAGTTTGAACAGTTCTGTAAAAAATGCATTTCCAGAGTGCAATCAAACATGATTTTAGACCTTGGTTATGGAAAAGTGGTTATTTCTGTAGATCAATTGCTGCAACTTGCTGAAAATTGTCCACAGTGTCCCTATCAGCTAGTTTGAAGAGCTATGTTAAAAATGTACTTCCAGAGTGCAATTAAACATAATTTAGACCTTGTTTATGGAAAAGTGGTTATTTCTGTATTTCAATTGCTGCAACTTGCTGAAAATTGTCCACAGTGTTCCTATCATCTAGTTTGAACAGTTATGTAAAAAATGCATTTCCAGAGTGCACCAAACATTATTTAAGTCCTTGTTTATGGAAAAGTGGTTATTTCTGTATTTCAATGCTGCAACTTGCTGAAATTGTTCATAGTGTTCCTATCATCTAGTTTGAACAGTTCTGTAAATATGTACTTACAGAGTGCACCAAACATTATTTAAGTCCTTGTTTATGGAAAAGTGGTTGTTTCTGTAGTTCAATTGCTGCAACTTGCTGAAAATTGTCCACAGTGTCCCTATCATCTAGTTTGAAGAGCTATGTTAAAAATGTACTTCCAGAGTGCAATTAAACATGATTTAGACCTTGTTTATGGAAAAGTGGTTATTTCTGTAGATCTATTGCTGCAACTTGCTGGAAATTGTCCACAGTGTTCCTATCATCTAGTTTAAACAGTTCTGTAAAAAATACATTTCCAGAGTGCAATCAAATATGATTTTAGACCTTGTTTATGGAAAAGTGGTTATTTCTGTATTTCAATGCTGCAACTTGCTGAAATTGTTCATAGTGTTCCTATCATCTAGTTTGAACAGTTCTGTAAATATGTACTTACAGAGTGCACCAAACATTATTTAAGTCCTTGTTTATGGAAAAGTGGTTGTTTCTGTAGTTCAATTGCTGCAACTTGCTGAAAATTGTCCACAGTGTCCCTATCAGCTAGTTTGAAGAGCTATGTTAAAAATGTACTTCCAGAGTGCAATTAAACATAATTTAGACCTTGTTTATGGAAAAGTGGTTATTTCTGTATTTCAATTGCTGCAACTTGCTGAAAATTGTCCACAGTGTTCCTATCATCTAGTTTGAACAGTTATGTAAAAAATGCATTTCCAGAGTGCACCAAACATTATTTAAGTCCTTGTTTATGGAAAAGTGGTTATTTCTGTATTTCAATGCTGCAACTTGCTGAAATTGTTCATAGTGTTCCTATCATCTAGTTTGAACAGTTCTGTAAATATGTACTTACAGAGTGCACCAAACATTATTTAAGTCCTTGTTTATGGAAAAGTGGTTGTTTCTGTAGTTCAATTGCTGCAACTTGCTGAAAATTGTCCACAGTGTCCCTATCATCTAGTTTGAAGAGCTATGTTAAAAATGTACTTCCAGAGTGCAATTAAACATGATTTAGACCTTGTTTATGGAAAAGTGGTTATTTCTGTAGATCTATTGCTGCAACTTGCTGGAAATTGTCCACAGTGTTCCTATCATCTAGTTTAAACAGTTCTGTAAAAATACATTTCCAGAGTGCAATCAAATATGATTTTAGACCTTGTTTATGGAAAAGTGGTTATTTCTGTAGATCAATTGCTGCAACTTGCTGAAAATGTTCATAGTGTTCCTATCATCTAGTTTGAACAGTTCTGTAAAAAATGTATCCAGAGTGCATCAAACATGATTTTAGAGCTTGTTTATGGAAAAGTGGTTATTTCTGCATAGTTAAATTGCTGCAACTTGTTGAAAATTGTCCACAGTGTGTTCCTATCATAGTGTGTTCCTATCATCTAGTTTGAACAGTTCTGCAAAAATGTACTTCCAGAGTGCACCAAACATTATTTAAGTCCTTGTTTATGGAAAAGTGGTTGTTTCTGTAGTTCAATTGCTGCAACTTGCTGAAAATTGTCCACAGTGTTCCTATCATCTAGTTTAAACAGTTCTGTAAAAAATACATTTCCAGAGTGCAATCAAATATGATTTTAGACCTTGTTTATGGAAAAGTGGTTATTTCTGTAGATCAATTGCTGCAACTTGCTGAAAATGTTCATAGTGTTCCTATCGTATAGTTTGAACAGCTATGTTAAAAACATTCTATCCAGAGTGTACCAAACATGATTTTAGACCTTGTTTATGGAAAAGTGGTTATTTCTGTAGATCTATTGCTGCAACTTGCTGAAAATTGTCCACAGTGTCCCTATCAGCTAGTTTGAACAGCTATGTTAAAAACATTCTATCCAGAGTGTACCAAACATGATTTTAGACCTTGTTTATGGAAAAGTGGTTATTTCTGTAGATCTATTGCTGCAACTTGTTGAAAATTGTCCACAGTGTCCCTATCAGCTAGTTTGAACAGTTCTGTAAAAAATGCATTTCCAGAGTGCATCAAACATGATTTAGGCCTTGTTTATGGAAAAGTGGTTATTTCTGTAGATCAATTGCTGCAACTTGCTGAAAATGTTCATAGTGTTCCTATCATCTAGTTTGAACAGTTCTGTAAAAAATGTATCCAGAGTGCATCAAACATGATTTAGACCTTGTTTATGGAAAAGTGGTTGTTTCTGTAGTTCAATTGTTGCAACTTGCTGAAAATTGTCCACAGTGTTCCTATCGTCTAGTTTGAACAGCTATGTTACAAACATTCTATCCAGAGTGTACCAAACATGATTTTAGACCTTGTTTATGGAAAAGTGGTTATTTCTGTAGATCTATTGCTGCAACTTGTTGAAAATTGTCCACAGTGTGTTGCTATCATCTAGTTTGAACAGTTCTGTAAAACTGTACTTCCAGAGTGCACCAAACATTATTTAAGTCCTTGTTTATGGAAAAGTGGTTGTTTCTGTAGTTCAATTGCTGCATCTTGCTGAAAATTGTCCACAGTGTTCCTATCATCTAGTTTGAACAGTTCTGTAAAAAATGCATTTCCAGATTGCAATCAAACATGATTTTAGACCTTGTTTATGGAAAAGTGGTTAATTCTGTAGATCTATTGCTGCAACTTGCTGAAATTGTTCATAGTGTTCCTATCATCTAGTTTGAACAGTTCTGTAAAAATGTACTTCCAGAGTGCAACAAACATTATTTAAGTCCTTGTTTATGGAAAAGTGGTTGTTTCTGTAGTTCAATTGCTGCAACTTGCTGAAAATTGTCCACAGTGTGTTCATATCATAGTGTGTTCCTATCATCTAGTTTGAACAGTTCTGTAAAAATGTACTTCCAGAGTGCACCAAACATTATTTAAGTCCTTGTTTATGGAAAAGTGGTTGTTTCTGTAGTTCAATTGCTGCAACTTGCTGAAAATTGTCCACAGTGTTCCTATCATCTAGTTTGAACAGTTCTGTAAACAATGCATTTCCAGAGTGCAATCAAACATGATTTTAGACCTTGGTTATGGAAAAGTGGTTGTTTCTGTAGATCTATTGCTGCAACTTGTTGAAAATTGTCCACAGTGTCCCTATCAGCTAGTTTGAACAGTTCTGTAAAAAATGCATTTCCAGAGTGCATCAAACATGATTTTAGACCTTGTTTATGGAAAAGTGGTTATTTCTGTAGATCAATTGCTGCAACTTGCTGAAAATGTTCATAGTGTTCCTATCATCTAGTTTGAACAGTTCTGTAAAAAATGTATCCAGAGTGCATCAAACATGATTTAGACCTTGTTTATGGAAAAGTGGTTGTTTCTGTAGTTCAATTGTTGCAACTTGCTGAAAATTGTCCACAGTGTTCCTATCGTCTAGTTTGAACAGCTATGTTACAAACATTCTATCCAGAGTGTACCAAACATGATTTTAGACCTTGTTTATGGAAAAGTGGTTATTTCTGTAGATCTATTGCTGAAACTTGCTGAAAATTGTCCACAGTGTTCCTATCATCGAGTTTGAACAGGTCTGTAAAAAATGTATTTCCAGAGTGCATCAAACATGATTTAGGCCTTGTTTATGGAAAAGTGGTTATTTATGGAATTTCAATGCTGCAACTTGCTGAAAATTGTCCACAGTGTGTTCCTATCATAGTGTGTTCCTATCGTCTAGTTTGAACAGCTATGTTAAAAACATTCTATCCAGAGTGTACCAAACATGATTTTAGACCTTGTTTATGGAAAAGTGGTTATTTCTGTAGATCTATTGCTGCAACTTGTTGAAAATTGTCCACAGTGTGTTGCTATCATCTAGTTTGAACAGTTCTGTAAAAATGTACTTCCAGAGTGCACCAAACATTATTTAAGTCCTTGTTTATGGAAAAGTGGTTGTTTCTGTAGTTCAATTGCTGCAACTTGCTGAAAATTGGCCACAGTGTCCCTATCATCTAGTTTGAACAGTTCTGTAAAAATGTACTTCCAGAGTGCAATTAAACATGATTTTATACCTTGTTTATGGAAAAGTTGTTTTTTCTGTAGTTCAATTGCTGCAACTTGCTGAAAATTGTCCACAGTGTCCCTATCATCTAGTTTGAACAGTTCTGTAAAAATGTACTTCCAGAGTGCAATTAAACATGATTTTATACCTTGTTTATGGAAAAGTTGTTTTTTCTGTAGTTCAATTGCTGCAACTTGTTGAAAATTGTCCACAGTGTCCCTATCATCTAGTTTGAACAGTTCTGTAAAAATGTACTTCCAGAGTGTAATCAAACATGATTTAGACCTTGTTTATGGAAAAGTGGTTGTTTCTGTAGTTCAATTGTTGCAACTTGCTGAAAATTGTCCACAGTGTTCCTATCGTCTAGTTTGAACAGCTATGTTTCAAACATTCTATCCAGAGTGTACCAAACATGATTTTAGACCTTGTTTATGGAAAAGTGATTATTTCTGTAGATGTAAAACTTGCTGAAAATTGTCCACAGTGTTCCTATCATCGAGTTTGAACAGGTCTGTAAAAATGTATTTCCAGAGTGCATCAAACATGATTTAGGCCTTGTTTATGGAAAAGTGGTTATTTCTGTAGATCTATTGCTGCAACTTGCTGGAAATTGTCCACAGTGTGTTCCCATCATAGCTTGTTCCTATCATCTAGTTTGAACAGTTCTGTAAAAATGTACTTCCAGAGTGCACCAAACATTATTTAAGTCCTTGTTTATGGAAAAGTGGTTGTTTCTGTAGTTCAATTGCTGCAACTTGCTGAAAATTGTCCACAGTGTCCCTATCATCTAGTTTGAAGAGCTATGTTAAAAATGTACTTCCAGAGTGCAATTAAACATGATTTAGACCTTGTTTATGGAAAAGTGGTTATTTCTGTAGATCTATTGCTGCAACTTGCTGGAAATTGTCCACAGTGTTCCTATCATCTAGTTTAAACAGTTCTGTAAAAATACATTTCCAGAGTGCAATCAAATATGATTTTAGACCTTGTTTATGGAAAAGTGGTTATTTCTGTAGATCAATTGCTGCAACTTGCTGAAAATGTTCATAGTGTTCCTATCATCTAGTTTGAACAGTTCTGTAAAAAATGTATCCAGAGTGCATCAAACATGATTTTAGAGCTTGTTTATGGAAAAGTGGTTATTTCTGCATAGTTAAATTGCTGCAACTTGTTGAAAATTGTCCACAGTGTGTTCCTATCATAGTGTGTTCCTATCATCTAGTTTGAACTGTTCTGTAAAAATGTACTTCCAGAGTGCACCAAACATTATTTAAGTCCTTGTTTATGGAAAAGTGGTTGTTTCTGTAGTTCAATTGCTGCAACTTGCTGAAAATTGTCCACAGTGTTCCTATCATCTAGTTTGAACAGTTCTGTAAAAAATGCATTTCCAGATTGCAATCAAACATGATTTTAGACCTTGTTTATGGAAAAGTGGTTAATTCTGTAGATCTATTGCTGCAACTTGCTGAAATTGTTCATAGTGTTCCTATCATCTAGTTTGAACAGTTCTGTAAAAATGTACTTCCAGAGTGCAACAAACATTATTTAAGTCCTTGTTTATGGAAAAGTGGTTGTTTCTGTAGTTCAATTGCTGCAACTTGCTGAAAATTGTCCACAGTGTGTTCATATCATAGTGTGTTCCTATCATCTAGTTTGAACAGTTCTGTAAAAATGTACTTCCAGAGTGCACCAAACATTATTTAAGTCCTTGTTTATGGAAAAGTGGTTGTTTCTGTAGTTCAATTGCTGCAACTTGCTGAAAATTGTCCACAGTGTTCCTATCATCTAGTTTGAACAGTTCTGTAAACAATGCATTTCCAGAGTGCAATCAAACATGATTTTAGACCTTGGTTATGGAAAAGTGGTTGTTTCTGTAGATCTATTGCTGCAACTTGTTGAAAATTGTCCACAGTGTCCCTATCAGCTAGTTTGAACAGTTCTGTAAAAAATGCATTTCCAGAGTGCATCAAACATGATTTTAGACCTTGTTTATGGAAAAGTGGTTATTTCTGTAGATCAATTGCTGCAACTTGCTGAAAATGTTCATAGTGTTCCTATCATCTAGTTTGAACAGTTCTGTAAAAAATGTATCCAGAGTGCATCAAACATGATTTAGACCTTGTTTATGGAAAAGTGGTTGTTTCTGTAGTTCAATTGTTGCAACTTGCTGAAAATTGTCCACAGTGTTCCTATCGTCTAGTTTGAACAGCTATGTTACAAACATTCTATCCAGAGTGTACCAAACATGATTTTAGACCTTGTTTATGGAAAAGTGGTTATTTCTGTAGATCTATTGCTGAAACTTGCTGAAAATTGTCCACAGTGTTCCTATCATCGAGTTTGAACAGGTCTGTAAAAAATGTATTTCCAGAGTGCATCAAACATGATTTAGGCCTTGTTTATGGAAAAGTGGTTATTTATGGAATTTCAATGCTGCAACTTGCTGAAAATTGTCCACAGTGTGTTCCTATCATAGTGTGTTCTATCGTCTAGTTTGAACAGCTATGTTAAAAACATTCTATCCAGAGTGTACCAAACATGATTTTAGACCTTGTTTATGGAAAAGTGGTTATTTCTGTAGATCTATTGCTGCAACTTGTTGAAAATTGTCCACAGTGTGTTGCTATCATCTAGTTTGAACAGTTCTGTAAAAATGTACTTCCAGAGTGCACCAAACATTATTTAAGTCCTTGTTTATGGAAAAGTGGTTGTTTCTGTAGTTCAATTGCTGCAACTTGCTGAAAATTGGCCACAGTGTCCCTATCATCTAGTTTGAACAGTTCTGTAAAAATGTACTTCCAGAGTGCAATTAAACATGATTTTATACCTTGTTTATGGAAAAGTTGTTTTTTCTGTAGTTCAATTGCTGCAACTTGCTGAAAATTGTCCACAGTGTCCCTATCATCTAGTTTGAACAGTTCTGTAAAAATGTACTTCCAGAGTGCAATTAAACATGATTTTATACCTTGTTTATGGAAAAGTTGTTTTTTCTGTAGTTCAATTGCTGCAACTTGCTGAAAATTGTTCATAGTGTTCCTATCATCTAGTTTGAACAGCTGTTTTAAAAATGTACTTTCAGAGTGCAATTAAACATGATTTTAGACCTTGTTTATGGAAAAGTGGTTATTTCTGTATTTCAATGCTGCAACTTGCTGGATAATAGTCCACAGTGTCCCTATAATCTAGTTTGAAGAGCTATGTTAAAAATGTACTTCCAGAGTGCATCAAACATGATTTTAGAGCTTGTTTATGGAAAAGTTGTTATTTCTGTATAGTTAAATTGCTGCAACTTGTTGAAAATTGTCCACAGTGTCCCTATCATCTAGTTTGAACAGTTCTGTAAAAATGTACTTCCAGAGTGTAATCAAACATGATTTAGACCTTGTTTATGGAAAAGTGGTTGTTTCTGTAGTTCAATTGTTGCAACTTGCTGAAAATTGTCCACAGTGTTCCTATCGTCTAGTTTGAACAGCTATGTTTCAAACATTCTATCCAGAGTGTACCAAACATGATTTTAGACCTTGTTTATGGAAAAGTGATTATTTCTGTAGATGTATTGCTGCAACTTGCTGAAAATTGTCCACAGTGTTCCTATCATCGAGTTTGAACAGGTCTGTAAAAATGTATTTCCAGAGTGCATCAAACATGATTTAGGCCTTGTTTATGGAAAAGTGGTTATTTCTGTAGATCTATTGCTGCAACTTGCTGGAAATTGTCCACAGTGTGTTCCCATCATAGCTTGTTCCTATCATCTAGTTTGAACAGTTCTGTAAAAATGTACTTCCAGAGTGCACCAAACATTATTTAAGTCCTTGTTTATGGAAAAGTGGTTGTTTCTGTAGTTCAATTGCTGCAACTTGCTGAAAATTGTCCACAGTGTCCCTATCATCTAGTTTGAAGAGCTATGTTAAAAATGTACTTCCAGAGTGCAATTAAACATGATTTATACCTTGTTTATGGAAAAGTGGTTATTTCTGTAGATCTATTGCTGCAACTTGCTGGAAATTGTCCACAGTGTTCCTATCATCTAGTTTAAACAGTTCTGTAAAAAATACATTTCCAGAGTGCAATCAAATATGATTTTAGACCTTGTTTATGGAAAAGTGGTTATTTCTGTAGATCAATTGCTGCAACTTGCTGAAAATGTTCATAGTGTTCCTATCATCTAGTTTGAACAGTTCTGTAAAAAATGTATCCAGAGTGCATCAAACATGATTTTAGAGCTTGTTTATGGAAAAGTGGTTATTTCTGCATAGTTAAATTGCTGCAACTTGTTGAAAATTGTCCACAGTGTGTTCCTATCATAGTGTGTTCCTATCATCTAGTTTGAACTGTTCTGTAAAAATGTACTTCCAGAGTGCACCAAACATTATTTAAGTCCTTGTTTATGGAAAAGTGGTTGTTTCTGTAGTTCAATTGCTGCAACTTGCTGAAAATTGTCCACAGTGTTCCTATCATCTAGTTTGAACAGTTCTGTAAAAAATGCATTTCCAGAGTGCAATCAAACATGATTTTAGACCTTGGTTATGGAAAAGTGGTTATTTCTGTAGATCAATTGCTGCAACTTGCTGAAAATTGTCCACAGTGTCCCTATCAGCTAGTTTGAAGAGCTATGTTAAAAATGTACTTCCAGAGTGCAATTAAACATAATTTAGACCTTGTTTATGGAAAAGTGGTTATTTCTTTATTTCAATTGCTGCAACTTGCTGAAAATTGTCCACAGTGTTCCTATCATCTAGTTTGAACAGTTATGTAAAAAATGCATTTCCAGAGTGCACCAAACATTATTTAAGACCTTGTTTATGGAAAAGTGGTTATTTCTGTATTTCAATGCTGCAACTTGCTGAAATTGTTCATAGTGTTCCTATCATCTAGTTTGAACAGTTCTGTAAATATGTACTTCCAGAGTGCACCAAACATTATTTAAGTCCTTGTTTATGGAAAAGTGGTTGTTTCTGTAGTTCAATTGCTGCAACTTGCTGAAAATTGTCCACAGTGTCCCTATCATCTAGTTTGAAGAGCTATGTTAAAAATGTACTTCCAGAGTGCAATTAAACATGATTTAGACCTTGTTTATGGAAAAGTGGTTATTTCTGTAGATCTATTGCTGCAACTTGCTGGAAATTGTCCACAGTGTTCCTATCATCTAGTTTAAACAGTTCTGTAAAAATACATTTCCAGAGTGCAATCAAATATGATTTTAGACCTTGTTTATGGAAAAGTGGTTATTTCTGTAGATCAATTGCTGCAACTTGCTGAAAATATTCATAGTGTTCCTATCATCTAGTTTGAACAGTTCTGTAAAAAATGTATCCAGAGTGCATCAAACATGATTTTAGAGCTTGTTTATGGAAAAGTGGTTATTTCTGCATAGTTAAATTGCTGCAACTTGTTGAAAATTGTCCACAGTGTGTTCTATCATAGTGTGTTCCTATCATCTAGTTTGAACAGTTCTGTAAAAATGTACTTCCAGAGTGCACCAAACATTATTTAAGTCCTTGTTTATGGAAAAGTGGTTGTTTCTGTAGTTCAATTGCTGCAACTTGCTGAAAATTGTCCACAGTGTTCCTATCATCTAGTTTAAACAGTTCTGTAAAAAATACATTTCCAGAGTGCAATCAAATATGATTTTAGACCTTGTTTATGGAAAAGTGGTTATTTCTGTAGATCAATTGCTGCAACTTGCTGAACATGTTCATAGTGTTCCTATCGTATAGTTTGAACAGCTATGTTAAAAACATTCTATCCAGAGGGTACCAAACAAGATTTTAGACCTTGTTTATGGAAAAGTGGTTATTTCTGTAGATCTATTGCTGCAACTTGCTGAAAATTGTCCACAGTGTCCCTATCAGCTAGTTTGAACAGCTATGTTAAAAACATTCTATCCAGAGTGTACAAAACATGATTTTAGACCTTGTTTATGGAAAAGTGGTTATTTCTGTAGATCTATTGCTGCAACTTGTTGAAAATTGTCCACAGTGTCCCTATCATCTAGTTTGAACAGTTCTGTAAAAATGTACTTCCAGAGTGCACCAAACATTATTTAAGTCCTTGTTTATGGAAAAGTGGTTGTTTCTGTAGTTCAATTGCTGCAACTTGCTGAAAATTGGCCACAGTGTCCCTATCATCTAGTTTGAACAGTTCTGTAAAAATGTACTTCCAGAGTGCAATTAAACATGATTTTATACCTTGTTTATGGAAAAGTTGTTTTTTCTGTAGTTCAATTGCTGCAACTTGCTGAAAATTGTCCACAGTGTCCCTATCATCTAGTTTGAACAGTTCTGTAAAAATGTACTTCCAGAGTGCAATTAAACATGATTTTATACCTTGTTTATGGAAAAGTTGTTTTTTCTGTAGTTCAATTGCTGCAACTTGCTGAAAATTGTTCATAGTGTTCCTATCATCTAGTTTGAACAGCTGTTTTAAAAATGTACTTTCAGAGTGCAATTAAACATGATTTTAGACCTTGTTTATGGAAAAGTGGTTATTTCTGTATTTCAATGCTGCAACTTGCTGGATAATAGTCCACAGTGTCCCTATAATCTAGTTTGAAGAGCTATGTTAAAAATGTACTTCCAGAGTGCATCAAACATGATTTTAGAGCTTGTTTATGGAAAAGTTGTTATTTCTGTATAGTTAAATTGCTGCAACTTGTTGAAAATTGTCCACAGTGTCCCTATCATCTAGTTTGAACAGTTCTGTAAAAATGTACTTCCAGAGTGTAATCAAACATGATTTAGACCTTGTTTATGGAAAAGTGGTTGTTTCTGTAGTTCAATTGTTGCAACTTGCTGAAAATTGTCCACAGTGTTCCTATCGTCTAGTTTGAACAGCTATGTTTCAAACATTCTATCCAGAGTGTACCAAACATGATTTTAGACCTTGTTTATGGAAAAGTGATTATTTCTGTAGATGTATTGCTGCAACTTGCTGAAAATTGTCCACAGTGTTCCTATCATCGAGTTTGAACAGGTCTGTAAAAAATGTATTTCCAGAGTGCATCAAACATGATTTAGGCCTTGTTTATGGAAAAGTGGTTATTTCTGTAGATCTATTGCTGCAACTTGCTGGAAATTGTCCACAGTGTGTTCCCATCATAGCTTGTTCCTATCATCTAGTTTGAACAGTTCTGTAAAAATGTACTTCCAGAGTGCACCAAACATTATTTAAGTCCTTGTTTATGGAAAAGTGGTTGTTTCTGTAGTTCAATTGCTGCAACTTGCTGAAAATTGTCCACAGTGTCCCTATCATCTAGTTTGAAGAGCTATGTTAAAAATGTACTTCCAGAGTGCAATTAAACATGATTTAGACCTTGTTTATGGAAAAGTGGTTATTTCTGTAGATCTATTGCTGCAACTTGCTGGAAATTGTCCACAGTGTTCCTATCATCTAGTTTAAACAGTTCTGTAAAAAATACATTTCCAGAGTGCAATCAAATATGATTTTAGACCTTGTTTATGGAAAAGTGGTTATTTCTGTAGATCAATTGCTGCAACTTGCTGAAAATGTTCATAGTGTTCCTATCATCTAGTTTGAACAGTTCTGTAAAAAATGTATCCAGAGTGCATCAAACATGATTTTAGAGCTTGTTTATGGAAAAGTGGTTATTTCTGCATAGTTAAATTGCTGCAACTTGTTGAAAATTGTCCACAGTGTGTTCCTATCATAGTGTGTTCCTATCATCTAGTTTGAACTGTTCTGTAAAAATGTACTTCCAGAGTGCACCAAACATTATTTAAGTCCTTGTTTATGGAAAAGTGGTTGTTTCTGTAGTTCAATTGCTGCAACTTGCTGAAAATTGTCCACAGTGTTCCTATCATCTAGTTTGAACAGTTCTGTAAAAATGCATTTCCAGAGTGCAATCAAACATGATTTTAGACCTTGGTTATGGAAAAGTGGTTATTTCTGTAGATCAATTGCTGCAACTTGCTGAAAATTGTCCACAGTGTCCCTATCAGCTAGTTTGAACAGTTATGTAAAAAATGCATTTCCAGAGTGCACCAAACATTATTTAAGACCTTGTTTATGGAAAAGTGGTTATTTCTGTATTTCAATGCTGCAACTTGCTGAAATTGTTCATAGTGTTCCTATCATCTAGTTTGAACAGTTCTGTAAATATGTACTTCCAGAGTGCACCAAACATTATTTAAGTCCTTGTTTATGGAAAAGTGGTTGTTTCTGTAGTTCAATTGCTGCAACTTGCTGAAAATTGTCCACAGTGTCCCTATCATCTAGTTTGAAGAGCTATGTTAAAAATGTACTTCCAGAGTGCAATTAAACATGATTTAGACCTTGTTTATGGAAAAGTGGTTATTTCTGTAGATCTATTGCTGCAACTTGCTGGAAATTGTCCACAGTGTTCCTATCATCTAGTTTAAACAGTTCTGTAAAAAATACATTTCCAGAGTGCAATCAAATATGATTTTAGACCTTGTTTATGGAAAAGTGGTTATTTCTGTAGATCAATTGCTGCAACTTGCTGAAAATATTCATAGTGTTCCTATCATCTAGTTTGAACAGTTCTGTAAAAAATGTATCCAGAGTGCATCAAACATGATTTTAGAGCTTGTTTATGGAAAAGTGGTTATTTCTGCATAGTTAAATTGCTGCAACTTGTTGAAAATTGTCCACAGTGTGTTCCTATCATAGTGTGTTCCTATCATCTAGTTTGAACAGTTCTGTAAAAATGTACTTCCAGAGTGCACCAAACATTATTTAAGTCCTTGTTTATGGAAAAGTGGTTGTTTCTGTAGTTCAATTGCTGCAACTTGCTGAAAATTGTCCACAGTGTTCCTATCATCTAGTTTAAACAGTTCTGTAAAAAATACATTTCCAGAGTGCAATCAAATATGATTTTAGACCTTGTTTATGGAAAAGTGGTTATTTCTGTAGATCAATTGCTGCAACTTGCTGAACATGTTCATAGTGTTCCTATCGTATAGTTTGAACAGCTATGTTAAAAACATTCTATCCAGAGGCACCAAACAAGATTTTAGACCTTGTTTATGGAAAAGTGGTTATTTCTGTAGATCTATTGCTGCAACTTGCTGAAAATTGTCCACAGTGTCCCTATCAGCTAGTTTGAACAGCTATGTTAAAAACATTCTATCCAGAGTGTACAAAACATGATTTTAGACCTTGTTTATGGAAAAGTGGTTATTTCTGTAGATCTATTGCTGCAACTTGTTGAAAATTGTCCACAGTGTCCCTATCATCTAGTTTGAACAGTTCTGTAAAAATGTACTTCCAGAGTGCACCAAACATTATTTAAGTCCTTGTTTATGGAAAAGTGGTTGTTTCTGTAGTTCAATTGCTGCAACTTGCTGAAAATTGGCCACAGTGTCCCTATCATCTAGTTTGAACAGTTCTGTAAAAATGTACTTCCAGAGTGCAATTAAACATGATTTTATACCTTGTTTATAGAAAAGTTGTTTTTTCTGTAGTTCAATTGCTGCAACTTGCTGAAAATTGTCCACAGTGTCCCTATCATCTAGTTTGAACAGTTCTGTAAAAATGTACTTCCAGAGTGCAATTAAACATGATTTTATACCTTGTTTATGGAAAAGTTGTTTTTTCTGTAGTTCAATTGCTGCAACTTGCTGAAAATTGTTCATAGTGTTCCTATCATCTAGTTTGAACAGCTGTTTTAAAAATGTACTTTCAGAGTGCAATTAAACATGATTTTAGACCTTGTTTATGGAAAAGTGGTTATTTCTGTATTTCAATGCTGCAACTTGCTGGATAATAGTCCACAGTGTCCCTATAATCTAGTTTGAAGAGCTATGTTAAAAATGTACTTCCAGAGTGCATCAAACATGATTTTAGAGCTTGTTTATGGAAAAGTTGTTATTTCTGTATAGTTAAATTGCTGCAACTTGTTGAAAATTGTCCACAGTGTCCCTATCATCTAGTTTAACAGTTCTGTAAAAATGTACTTCCAGAGTGTAATCAAACATGATTTAGACCTTGTTTATGGAAAAGTGGTTGTTTCTGTAGTTCAATTGTTGCAACTTGCTGAAAATTGTCCACAGTGTTCCTATCGTCTAGTTTGAACAGCTATGTTTCAAACATTCTATCCAGAGTGTACCAAACATGATTTTAGACCTTGTTTATGGAAAAGTGATTATTTCTGTAGATGTATTGCTGCAACTTGCTGAAAATTGTCCACAGTGTTCCTATCATCGAGTTTGAACAGGTCTGTAAAAATGTATTTCCAGAGTGCATCAAACATGATTTAGGCCTTGTTTATGGAAAAGTGGTTATTTCTGTAGATCTATTGCTGCAACTTGCTGGAAATTGTCCACAGTGTGTTCCCATCATAGCTTGTTCCTATCATCTAGTTTGAACAGTTCTGTAAAAATGTACTTCCAGAGTGCACCAAACATTATTTAAGTCCTTGTTTATGGAAAAGTGGTTGTTTCTGTAGTTCAATTGCTGCAACTTGCTGAAAATTGTCCACAGTGTCCCTATCATCTAGTTTGAAGAGCTATGTTAAAAATGTACTTCCAGAGTGCAATTAAACATGATTTAGACCTTGTTTATGGAAAAGTGGTTATTTCTGTAGATCTATTGCTGCAACTTGCTGGAAATTGTCCACAGTGTTCCTATCATCTAGTTTAAACAGTTCTGTAAAAATACATTTCCAGAGTGCAATCAAATATGATTTTAGACCTTGTTTATGGAAAAGTGGTTATTTCTGTAGATCAATTGCTGCAACTTGCTGAAAATGTTCATAGTGTTCCTATCATCTAGTTTGAACAGTTCTGTAAAAAATGTATCCAGAGTGCATCAAACATGATTTTAGAGCTTGTTTATGGAAAAGTGGTTATTTCTGCATAGTTAAATTGCTGCAACTTGTTGAAAATTGTCCACAGTGTGTTCCTATCATAGTGTGTTCCTATCATCTAGTTTGAACTGTTCTGTAAAAATGTACTTCCAGAGTGCACCAAACATTATTTAAGTCCTTGTTTATGGGAAAGTGGTTGTTTCTGTAGTTCAATTGCTGCAACTTGCTGAAAATTGTCCACAGTGTTCCTATCATCTAGTTTGAACAGTTCTGTAAAAATGCATTTCCAGAGTGCAATCAAACATGATTTTAGACCTTGGTTATGGAAAAGTGGTTATTTCTGTAGATCAATTGCTGCAACTTGCTGAAAATTGTCCACAGTGTCCCTATCAGCTAGTTTGAAGAGCTATGTTAAAAATGTACTTCCAGAGTGCAATTAAACATAATTTAGACCTTGTTTATGGAAAAGTGGTTATTTCTGTATTTCAATTGCTGCAACTTGCTGAAAATTGTCCACAGTGTTCCTATCATCTAGTTTGAACAGTTATGTAAAAATGCATTTCCAGAGTGCACCAAACATTATTTAAGACCTTGTTTATGGAAAAGTGGTTATTTCTGTATTTCAATGCTGCAACTTGCTGAAATTGTTCATAGTGTTCCTATCATCTAGTTTGAACAGTTCTGTAAATATGTACTTCCAGAGTGCACCAAACATTATTTAAGTCCTTGTTTATGGAAAAGTGGTTGTTTCTGTAGTTCAATTGCTGCAACTTGCTGAAAATTGTCCACAGTGTCCCTATCATCTAGTTTGAAGAGCTATGTTAAAAATGTACTTCCAGAGTGCAATTAAACATGATTTAGACCTTGTTTATGGAAAAGTGGTTATTTCTGTAGATCTATTGCTGCAACTTGCTGAAATTGTCCACAGTGTTCCTATCATCTAGTTTAAACAGTTCTGTAAAAATACATTTCCAGAGTGCAATCAAATATGATTTTAGACCTTGTTTATGGAAAAGTGGTTATTTCTGTAGATCAATTGCTGCAACTTGCTGAAAATATTCATAGTGTTCCTATCATCTAGTTTGAACAGTTCTGTAAAAAATGTATCCAGAGTGCATCAAACATGATTTTAGAGCTTGTTTATGGAAAAGTGGTTATTTCTGCATAGTTAAATTGCTGCAACTTGTTGAAAATTGTCCACAGTGTGTTCCTATCATAGTGTGTTCCTATCATCTAGTTTGAACAGTTCTGTAAAAATGTACTTCCAGAGTGCACCAAACATTATTTAAGTCCTTGTTTATGGAAAAGTGGTTGTTTCTGTAGTTCAATTGCTGCAACTTGCTGAAAATTGTCCACAGTGTTCCTATCATCTAGTTTAAACAGTTCTGTAAAAAATACATTTCCAGAGTGCAATCAAATATGATTTTAGACCTTGTTTATGGAAAAGTGGTTATTTCTGTAGATCAATTGCTGCAACTTGCTGAACATGTTCATAGTGTTCCTATCGTATAGTTTGAACAGCTATGTTAAAAACATTCTATCCAGAGGGTACCAAACAAGATTTTAGACCTTGTTTATGGAAAAGTGGTTATTTCTGTAGATCTATTGCTGCAACTTGCTGAAAATTGTCCACAGTGTCCCTATCAGCTAGTTTGAACAGCTATGTTAAAAACATTCTATCCAGAGTGTACCAAACATGATTTTAGACCTTGTTTATGGAAAAGTGGTTATTTCTGTAGATCTATTGCTGCAACTTGTTGAAAATTGTCCACAGTGTCCCTATCAGCTAGTTTGAACAGTTCTGTAAAAAATGCATTTCCAGAGTGCATCAAACATGATTTAGGCCTTGTTTATGGAAAAGTGGTTATTTCTGTATTTCAATGCTGCAACTTGCTGAAAATTGTCCACAGTGTTCCTATCATCTAGTTTAAACAGTTCTGTAAAAAATACATTTCCAGAGTGCAATCAAATATGATTTTAGACCTTGTTTATGGAAAAGTGGTTATTTCTGTAGATCAATTGCTGCAACTTGCTGAAAATGTTCATAGTGTTCCTATCATCTAGTTTGAACAGTTCTGTAAAAAATACATTTCCAGAGTGCAATCAAATATGATTTTAGACCTTGTTTATGGAAAAGTGGTTATTTCTGTAGATCTATTGCTGCAACTTGCTGAACATTGTCCACAGTGTCCCTATCAGCTAGTTTGAACAGCTATGTTAAAAACATTCTATCCAGAGTGTACCAAACATGATTTTAGACCTTGTTTATGGAAAAGTGGTTATTTCTGTAGAGCTATTGCTGCAACTTGTTGAAAATTGTCCACAGTGTCCCTATCAGCTAGTTTGAACAGTTCTGTAAAAAATGCATTTCCAGAGTGCATCAAACATGATTTAGGCCTTGTTTATGGAAAAGTGGTTATTTCTGTATTTCAATGCTGCAACTTGCTGAAAATTGTTCATAGTGTTCCTATCATCTAGTTTGAACAGCTGTTTTAAAAATGTACTTTCAGAGTGCAATTAAACATGATTTTAGACCTTGTTTATGGAAAAGTGGTTATTTCTGTATTTCAATGCTGCAACTTGCTGGATAATAGTCCACAGTGTCCCTATCATCTAGTTTGAACAGTTCTGTAAAAATGTACTTCCAGAGTGCAATTAAACATGATTTTATACCTTGTTTATGGAAAAGTTGTTTTTTCTGTAGTTCAATTGCTGCAACTTGCTGAAAATTGTTCACAGTGTTCCTATCGTCTAGTTTGAACAGATATGTTACAGACATTCTATCCAGAGTGTACCAAACATGATTTTAGACCTTGTTTATGGAAAAGTGGTTATTTCTGTATTTCAATGCTGCAACTTGCTGGATAATAGTCCACAGTGTCCCTATAATCTAGTTTGAAGAGCTATGTTAAAAATGTACTTCCAGAGTGCATCAAACATGATTTTAGAGCTTGTTTATGGAAAAGTGATTATTTCTGTAGATGTATTGCTGTAACTTGCTGAAAATTGTCCACAGTTTTCCTATCATCGAGTTTGAACAGGTCTGTAAAAAATGTATTTCCAGAGTGCATCAAACATGATTTAGGCCTTGTTTATGGAAAAGTGGTTATTTCTGTATTTCAATGCTGCAACTAGCTGAAAATTGTCCACAGTGTGTTCCCATCATAGCGTGTTCCTATCATCTAGTTTGAACAGTTCTGTAAAAATGTACTTCCAGAGTGCACCAAACATTATTTAAGTCCTTGTTTATGGAAAAGTGGTTGTTTCTGTAGTTCAATTGCTGCAACTTGCTGAAAATTGTCCACAGTGTTCCTATCATCTAGTTCGAACAGTTCTGTAAAAAATGCATTTCCAGAGTGCAATCAAACATGATTTTAGACCTTGGTTATGGAAAAGTGGTTATTTCTGTAGATCAATTGCTGCAACTTGCTGAAAATTGTCCACAGTGTCCCAATCCGCTAGTTTGAAGAGCTATGTTAAAAATGTACTTCCAGAGTGCAATTAAACATAATTTAGACCTTGTTTATGGAAAAGTGGTTATTTCTGTATTTCAATTGCTGCAACTTGCTGAAAATTGTCCACAGTGTTCCTATCATCTAGTTTGAACAGTTATGTAAAAAATGCATTTCCAGAGTGCACCAAACATTATTTAAGTCCTTGTTTATGGAAAAGTGGTTATTTCTGTATTTCAATGCTGCAACTTGCTGAAATTGTTCATAGTGTTCCTATCATCTAGTTTGAACAGTTCTGTAAATATGTACTTCCAGAGTGCACCAAACATTATTTAAGTCCTTGTTTATGGAAAAGTGGTTGTTTCTGTAGTTCAATTGCTGCAACTTGCTGAAAATTGTCCACAGTGTCCCTATCATCTAGTTTGAAGAGCTATGTTAAAAATGTACTTCCAGAGTGCAATTAAACATGATTTAGACCTTGTTTATGGAAAAGTGGTTATTTCTGTAGATCTATTGCTGCAACTTGCTGGAAATTGTCCACAGTGTTCCTATCATCTAGTTTGAACAGTTCTGTAAATATGTACTTCCAGAGTGCACCAAACATTATTTAAGTCCTTGTTTATGGAAAAGTGGTTATTTCTGTAGATCTATTGCTGCAACTTGCTGGAAATTGTCCACAGTGTTCCTATCATCTAGTTTAAACAGTTCTGTAAAAAATACATTTCCAGAGTGCAATCAAATATGATTTTAGACCTTGTTTATGGAAAAGTGGTTATTTCTGTAGATCAATTGCTGCAACTTGCTGAAAATGTTCATAGTGTTCCTATCATCTAGTTTGAACAGTTCTGTAAAAAATGTATCCAGAGTGCATCAAACATGATTTTAGAGCTTGTTTATGGAAAAGTGGTTATTTCTGCATAGTTAAATTGCTGCAACTTGTTGAAAATTGTCCACAGTGTGTTCCTATCATAGTGTGTTCCTATCATCTAGTTTGAACAGTTCTGTAAAAATGTACTTCCAGAGTGCACCAAACATTATTTAAGTCCTTGTTTATGGAAAAGTGGTTGTTTCTGTAGTTCAATTGCTGCAACTTGCTGAAAATTGTCCACAGTGTTCCTATCATCTAGTTTAAACAGTTCTGTAAAAAATACATTTCCAGAGTGCAATCAAATATGATTTTAGACCTTGTTTATGGAAAAGTGGTTATTTCTGTAGATCAATTGCTGCAACTTGCTGAACATGTTCATAGTGTTCCTATCGTATAGTTTGAACAGCTATGTTAAAAACATTCTATCCAGAGTGTACCAAACATGTTTTTAGACCTTGTTTATGGAAAAGTGGTTATTTCTGTAGATCTATTGCTGCAACTTGCTGAAAATTGTCCACAGTGTCCCTATCAGCTAGTTTGAACAGCTATGTTAAAAACATTCTATCCAGAGTGTACCAAACATGATTTTAGACCTTGTTTATGGAAAAGTGGTTATTTCTGTAGATCTATTGCTGCAACTTGTTGAAAATTGTCCACAGTGTCCCTATCAGCTAGTTTGAACAGTTCTGTAAAAATGCATTTCCAGAGTGCATCAAACATGATTTAGGCCTTGTTTATGGAAAAGTGGTTATTTCTGTAGATCAATTGCTGCAACTTGCTGAAAATGTTCATAGTGTTCCTATCATCTAGTTTGAACAGTTCTGTAAAAAATGTATCCAGAGTGCATCAAACATGATTTAGACCTTGTTTATGGAAAAGTGGTTGTTTCTGTAGTTCAATTGTTGCAACTTGCTGAAAATTGTCCACAGTGTTCCTATCGTCTAGTTTGAACAGCTATGTTACAAACATTCTATCCAGAGTGTACCAAACATGATTTTAGACCTTGTTTATGGAAAAGTGGTTATTTCTGTAGATCTATTGCTGCAACTTGTTGAAAATTGTCCACAGTGTGTTGCTATCATCTAGTTTGAACAGTTCTGTAAAACTGTACTTCCAGAGTGCACCAAACATTATTTAAGTCCTTGTTTATGGAAAAGTGGTTGTTTCTGTAGTTCAATTGCTGCATCTTGCTGAAAATTGTCCACAGTGTTCCTATCATCTAGTTTGAACAGTTCTGTAAAAATGCATTTCCAGATTGCAATCAAACATGATTTTAGACCTTGTTTATGGAAAAGTGGTTAATTCTGTAGATCTATTGCTGCAACTTGCTGAAATTGTTCATAGTGTTCCTATCATCTAGTTTGAACAGTTCTGTAAAAATGTACTTCCAGAGTGCAACAAACATTATTTAAGTCCTTGTTTATGGAAAAGTGGTTGTTTCTGTAGTTCAATTGCTGCAACTTGCTGAAAATTGTCCACAGTGTGTTCATATCATAGTGTGTTCCTATCATCTAGTTTGAACAGTTCTGTAAAAATGTACTTCCAGAGTGCACCAAACATTATTTAAGTCCTTGTTTATGGAAAAGTGGTTGTTTCTGTAGTTCAATTGCTGCATCTTGCTGAAAATTGTCCACAGTGTTCCTATCATCTAGTTTGAACAGTTCTGTAAAAAATGCATTTCCAGATTGCAATCAAACATGATTTTAGACCTTGTTTATGGAAAAGTGGTTATTTCTGTAGATCTATTGCTGCAACTTGCTGAAAATTGTCCACAGTGTGTTGCTATCATCTAGTTTGAACAGTTCTGTAAAACTGTACTTCCAGAGTGCACCAAACATTATTTAAGTCCTTGTTTATGGAAAAGTGGTTGTTTCTGTAGTTCAATTGCTGCATCTTGCTGAAAATTGTCCACAGTGTTCCTATCATCTAGTTTGAACAGTTCTGTAAAAATGCATTTCCAGATTGCAATCAAACATGATTTTAGACCTTGTTTATGGAAAAGTGGTTATTTCTGTAGATCAATTGCTGCAACTTGCTGAAAATGTTCATAGTGTTCCTATCGTATAGTTTGAACAGCTATGTTAAAAACATTCTATCCAGAGTGTACCAAACATGATTTTAGACCTTGTTTATGGAAAAGTGGTTATTTCTGTAGATCTATTGCTGCAACTTGCTGAAAATTGTCCACAGTGTCCCTATCAGCTAGTTTGAACAGCTATGTTAAAAACATTCTATTCAGAGTTTACCAAACATGATTTTAGACCTTGTTTATGGAAAAGTGGTTATTTCTGTAGATCTATTGCTGCAACTTGTTGAAAATTGTCCACAGTGTCCCTATCAGCTAGTTTGAACAGTTCTGTAAAACTGTACTTCCAGAGTGCACCAAACATTATTTAAGTCCTTGTTTATGGAAAAGTGGTTGTTTCTGTAGTTCAATTGCTGCATCTTGCTGAAAATTGTCCACAGTGTTCCTATCATCTAGTTTGAACAGTTCTGTAAAAAATGTATTTCCAGATTGCAATCAAACATGATTTTAGACCTTGTTTATGGAAAAGTGGTTATTTCTGTAGATCTATTGCTGCAACTTGCTGAAAATTGTCCACAGTGTGTTGCTATCATCTAGTTTGAACAGTTCTGTAAAACTGTACTTCCAGAGTGCACCAAACATTATTTAAGTCCTTGTTTATGGAAAAGTGGTTGTTTCTGTAGTTCAATTGCTGCATCTTGCTGAAAATTGTCCACAGTGTTCCTATCATCTAGTTTGAACAGTTCTGTAAAAAATGCATTTCCAGATTGCAATCAAACATGATTTTAGACCTTGTTTATGGAAAAGTGGTTATTTCTGTAGATCAATTGCTGCAACTTGCTGAAAATGTTCATAGTGTTCCTATCGTATAGTTTGAACAGCTATGTTAAAAACATTCTATCCAGAGTGTACCAAACATGATTTTAGACCTTGTTTATGGAAAAGTGGTTATTTCTGTAGATCTATTGCTGCAACTTGCTGAAAATTGTGCACAGTGTCCCTATCAGCTAGTTTGAACAGCTATGTTAAAAACATTCTATCCAGAGTGTACCAAACATGATTTTAGACCTTGTTTATGGAAAAGTGGTTATTTCTGTAGATCTATTGCTGCAACTTGTTGAAAATTGTCCACAGTGTCCCTATCAGCTAGTTTGAACAGGTCTGTAAAAAATGCATTTCCAGAGTGCATCAAACATGATTTAGGCCTTGTTTATGGAAAAGTGGTTATTTCTGTATTTCAATGCTGCAACTTGCTGAAAATTGTCCACAGTGTTCCTATCATCTAGTTTAAATAGTTCTGTAAAAAATACATTTCCAGAGTGCAATCAAATATGATTTTAGACCTTGTTTATGGAAAAGTGGTTATTTCTGTAGATCAATTGCTGCAACTTGCTGACAATGTTCATAGTGTTCCTATCATCTAGTTTGAACAGTTCTGTAAAAAATGTATCCAGAGTGCATCAAACATGATTTAGACCTTGTTTATGGAAAAGTGGTTGTTTCTGTAGTTCAATTGTTGCAACTTGCTGAAAATTGTCCACAGTGTTCCTATCGTCTAGTTTGAACAGCTATGTTACAAACATTCTATCCAGAGTGTACCAAACATGATTTTAGACCTTGTTTATGGAAAAGTGGTTATTTCTGTAGATCTATTGCTGCAACTTGCTGAAAATTGTCCACAGTGTCCCTATCAGCTAGTTTGAACAGCTATGTTAAAAACATTCTATCCAGAGTGTACCAAACATGATTTTAGACCTTGTTTATGGAAAAGTGGTTATTTCTGTAGATCTATTGCTGCAACTTGCTGAAAATTGTGCACAGTGTCCCTATCAGCTAGTTTGAACAGCTATGTTAAAAACATTCTATCCAGAGTGTACCAAACATGATTTTAGACCTTGTTTATGGAAAAGTGGTTATTTCTGTAGATCTATTGCTGCAACTTGTTGAAAATTGTCCACAGTGTCCCTATCAGCTAGTTTGAACAGGTCTGTAAAAAATGTATTTCCAGAGTGCATCAAACATGATTTAGGCCTTGTTTATGGAAAAGTGGTTATTTATGGAATTTCAATGCTGCAACTTGCTGAAAATTGTCCACAGTGTGTTCCTATCATAGTGTGTTCCTATCGTCTAGTTTGAACAGCTATGTTAAAAACATTCTATCCAGAGTGTACCAAACATGATTTTAGACCTTGTTTATGGAAAAGTGGTTATTTCTGTAGATCTATTGCTGCAACTTGTTGAAAATTGTCCACAGTGTGTTGCTATCATCTAGTTTGAACAGTTCTGTAAAACTGTACTTCCAGAGTGCACCAAACATTATTTAAGTCCTTGTTTATGGAAAAGTGGTTGTTTCTGTAGTTCAATTGCTGCATCTTGCTGAAAATTGTCCACAGTGTTCCTATCATCTAGTTTGAACAGTTCTGTAAAAAATGCATTTCCAGATTGCAATCAAACATGATTTTAGACCTTGTTTATGGAAAAGTGGTTATTTCTGTAGATCTATTGCTGCAACTTGCTGAAAATTGTCCACAGTGTGTTCCTATCATAGTGTGTTCCTATCATCTAGTTTGAACAGTTCTGTAAAAATGTACTTCCAGAGTGCACCAAACATTATTTAAGTCCTTGTTTATGGAAAAGTGGTTGTTTCTGTAGTTCAATTGCTGCAACTTGCTGAAAATTGTCCACAGTGTTCCTATCATCTAGTTTGAACAGTTCTGTAAACAATGCATTTCCAGAGTGCAATCAAACATGATTTTAGACCTTGGTTATGGAAAAGTGGTTGTTTCTGTAGATCTATTGCTGCAACTTGCTGAAATTGTTCATAGTGTTCCTATCATCTAGTTTGAACAGTTCTGTAAAAATGTACTTCCAGAGTGCAACAAACATTATTTAAGTCCTTGTTTATGGAAAAGTGGTTGTTTCTGTAGTTCAATTGCTGCAACTTGCTGAAAATTGTCCACAGTGTCCCTATCATCTAGTTTGAACAGTTCTGTAAAAATGTACTTCCAGAGTGCAATTAAACATGATTTTATACCTTGTTTATGGAAAAGTTGTTTTTTCTGTAGTTCAATTGCTCCAATTTGTAAGTCGCTCTGGATAAGAGCGTCTGCTAAATGACTTAAATGTAAATGTAAATGCTGCAACTTGCTGAAAATTGTTCATAGTGTTCCTATCATCTAGTTTGAACAGCTGTTTTAAAAATGTACTTTCAGAGTGCAATTAAACATGATTTTAGACCTTGTTTATGGAAAAGTGGTTATTTCTGTATTTCAATGCTGCAACTTGCTGGATAATAGTCCACAGTGTCCCTATCTGTTATGCAGGTGAATGAGGACCCAAAAGCGACTTGGCGAAAACAGAGTTTTTAATCCAGTAAAGTTACTTTACAAACAAAAGGCATAATACTACTCGTAATGACGAGAACAGACTGGAGACTTGATCAAGAACTGCAGGTTGCCTCGGGAAGGCACTTGAACGTAGCAGACTCAGACACCTGCTCACCACGCAGCATCTGAGGGAAACACGACACGACAGGGCAATACATAGACACAGCACGGTGAACAATAGACAAGGATCCGACAGGGCAGGAACGGAAAACAAGGAGAGAAATAGGGACTCTAATCAGGGAAAAGGATCGGGAACAGGTGTGGGAAGACTAAATGATTGATTAGGGGAATAGGAACAGCTGGGAGCAGGAACGGAACGATAGAGAGAAGAGAGAGCGAGAGAGTGAGAGAGGGAGGGGGAGAGAGAGGGATAGAAAGAGGGAAAGAACCTAATAAGACCAGCAGAGGGAAACGAATAGAAGGGGAAGCACAGGGACAAGACATGATAATCAATGACAAAACATGACACTATCATCTAGTTTGAACAGTTCTGTAAAAATGTACTTCCAGAGTGCAATTAAACATGATTTTATACCTTGTTTATGGAAAAGTTGTTTTTTCTGTAGTTCAATTGCTGCAACTTGCTGAAAATTGTTCACAGTGTTCCTATCGTCTAGTTTGAACAGATATGTTACAAACATTCTATCCAGAGTGTACCAAACATGATTTTAGACCTTGTTTATGGAAAAGTGGTTATTTCTGTATTTCAATACTGCAACTTGCTGGATAATAGTCCACAGTGTCCCTATAATCTAGTTTAAATAGTTCTGTAACAAATGTACTTCCAGAGGTGCAGTCAAACATGATTTAGACCTTGTTTATGGAAAAGTGGTTATTTCTGTATTTCAATGCAGCAACTTGCTGAAAACGGTCCACAGTGTGTTCCTATCATAATGTGTTCCTATTATCTAATTTAAACAGTTCTGTAAACAAATGTACTTCCAGAGTGCAATCAAACGTGATTTAGACCTTGTTTATGGAAAAGTGGTAATTTCTGTATTTCAATGCAGCAACCTGCTGAAAATTGTCCACAGTGTGTTCCTATCATCGTGTGTTCCTATCATCTAGTTTAAACAGTTCTGTAAAAAATGTACTTCCAGAGTGCAATCAAATGTGATTTAGACCTTTTCATGGAAAAGTGGTTATTTCTGTATTTCAATGCAGCAATTTGCTGAAAATTGTCTACAGTGTGTTCCTATCATAGTGTGTTCCTATCATCTAGTTTAAACAGTTCTGTAAAAAAATGTACTTGCAGAGTGCAATCAAATGTGATTTAGACCTTGTTTATGGAAAAGTGGTTATTTCTGTATTTCAATGCAGCAACTTGCTGAAAATTGTCCACAGTGTGTTCCTATCATAGTGTGTTCCTATCATCTAGTTTAAACAGTTCTGTAAAAAAATGTACTTCCAGAGTGCAATCAAACGTGCCTATTTCAACCCAAGACTTTGCTTTCTATTAATGTTGAAAAGAGTTTAGTAAAATACAAAAAATACACTCAAGTAAAAAGTGTGAGAAACAGCCCCGGTCTACCCTAATCTGCACTGGATGCTCTCAAATGCACTACTATCACAAAATGTTTCAGATATCTGAAGTTATGATATTGCATGCATTTTGTCAAATGCCTGCAGTCAAACAAAATATTGCACACTTCTGGTTCTTTTCCAGTGGTGGAAAAAGTACCCAATTGTTGTACTTGAGTAAAAGTAAAGACACCTAAAATAGAAAATGACTCAAGTAAAAGTGAAAGTCACCCAGTACAATCCGACTTGAGTAAAAAGTCTAAAATTATTTTGTTTTCAATATACCTAACTTTCAAAACTAAATGATATTGCTAAAAAATACTTATTAAAGTAAAAGTATGAATAATTTCTAATTCCTTATATTAAGCAAACCAGACGGTTTGCTTAAACCAGACGGCACCATTGTCTGGCCTGCTCAGCGTTCAAAATGTAACAAGTACTTTTGGGTGTCAGGGAAAATGTTTGGATTAAAAAGTACATAATTTCCTTCAGGAATGTAGTGAAGTACAAGTAAAAGTTGTCAAAAATATTAATAGTAAAATAAAGTACAGATACCCCAAAAAATACTGGGCAGACAATGTGCTGTAATATTTTAACTTCAAGTCATTACATACTATTTACATTGGTCTTGTGTGGCTCAGTCACTACAGCATGTTCCTTTCAATGCCAGAGCTGGGAGTTCAATTCCCCCTGGGGCTACCCATACAATAATGTATGAAAGCACTATTATAAGTTGCTTTGGATAAAAGTGTTTACTAAATGGCATTTATTACAGTGTCATTTGCCACCACAGTCTGACTGGTGTGTTGAACAACCAACATGTTAAGCTACAGTAGTAAGGGTGAGACATTTGTACTGTTGTCTTACTATCTATCTGTAATAATACACTATCTAACTCTCTCCATGGTTTTAAGTTAAAAAAATAATGTGATGAAAACAAATGCAAGACAACAAATGCATCGTATGAGTGAATCAGTGGTGCCCTAAGGTCAGGTCATGTATAAATAAAGCTAAGGGCTGTTCTTGTGTACGATGCAACGAGGAGAGCCTGGACACAGCCCTTAGCCATGGTATATTGGCCATATTTCATGAACCCCTGAGGTGACTTACTGCTATTATAAACTGGTTACCAACATAATTAGAGCAGTAAAAATAAAAGTTTTGTCATACCCGTGGTATACGGTCTGATTTTACATGGCTTTCAGTCAATCAGCATTTTTTTTCACCTTTATTTAACCAGGTAGGCAAGTTGAGAACAAGTTCTCATTTACAATTGCGACCTGGCCAAGATAAAGCAAAGCAGTTCGACAGATACAACGACACAGAGTTACACATGGAGTAAAACATACATACAATCAATAATACAGTATAAACAAGTCTATATAAAATGTGAGCAAATTAGGTGAGAAGGGAGGTAAAGGCAAAAAAGGCCATGGTGGCAAAGTAAATACAATATAGCAAGTAAAACACTGGAATGGTAGTTTTGCAATGGAAGAATGTGCAAAGTAGAAATAAAAATAATGGGGTACAAAGGAGCAAAAATAAATAAATTAATTAAATACAGTTGGGATAGAGGTAGTTGTTTGGGCTAAATTATAGGTGGGCTATGTACAGGTGCAGTAATCTGTAAGATGCTCTGACAGTTGGTGCTTAAAGCTAGTGTGGGAGATACGTGTTTCCAGTTTCAGAGATTTTTGTAGTTCGTTCCAGTCATTGGCAGCAGAGAAATGGAAGGAGAGGCGGCCAAAGAAAGAATTGGTTTTGGGGGTGACTAGAGAGATATACCTGCTGGAGCGTGTGCTACAGGTGGGAGATGCTATGGTGACCAGCGAGCTGAGATAAGGGGGGACTTTACCTAGCAGGGTCTTGTAGATGACATGGAGCCAGTGGGTTTGGCGACGAGTATGAAGCGAGGGCTAGCCAACGAGAGCGTACAGGTCGCAATGGTGGGTAGTATATGGGGCTTTGGTGACAAAACGGATTGCACTGTGATAGACTGCATCCAATTTGTTGAGTAGGATATTGGAGGCTATTTTGTAAATGACATCGCCAAAGTCGAGGATTGGTAGGATGGTCAGTTTTACAAGGGTATGTTTGGCAGCATGAGTGAAGGATGCTTTGTTGCGAAATAGGAAGCAAATTCTAGATTTAACTTTGGATTGGATATGTTTGATATGGGTCTGGAAGGAGAGTTTACAGTCTAACCAGACAACTAAGTATTTGTAGTTGTCCACGTATTCTAAGTCAGAGCCGTCCAGAGTAGTGATGTTGGACAGGCGGGTAGGTGCAGGCAACGATCGGTTGAAGAGCATGCATTTAGTTTTACTTGTATTTAAGAGCAATTGGAGGCCACGGAAGGAGAGTTGTATGGCATTGAAGCTTGCCTGGAGGGTTGTTAACACAGTGTCCAAATAAGGGCCGGAAGTATACAGAATGGTGTCGTCTGCGTAGAGGTGGATCAGGGACTCACCAGCAGCAAGAGCGACCTCATTGATGTATACAGAGAAGAGAGTCGGTCCAAGAATTGAACCCTGTGGCACCCCCATAGAGACTGCCAGAGGTCCGGAAAGCAGACCCTCCGATTTGACACACTGAACTCTATCAGAGAAGTAGTTGGTGAACCAGGCGAGGCAATCATTTGAGAAACCAAGGCTGTCGAGTCTGCCGATGAGGATGTGGTGGTTGACAGAGTCGAAAGCCTTGGACAGATCAATGAATACGGCTGCACAGTAATGTTTCTTATCGATGGCGGTTAAGATATCGTATAGGACCTTGAGCGTGGCTGAAGTGCACCCATGACCAGCTTTGAAACCAGATTGCATAGCATTCAGGGCTCGAACCACCCAGTTTATTATATGTTTTAACCCATCTCTATGTTACCTCATAGAACTAGTATAAAGCAAATTCCAGATTAAATATGGATATATATCTTTGTTTGGAATTCTGTGCCTGCCCTGCATGGCTTTCTTTTATCCTGGTTTATCAATGTACTTTGCAATTTGGTAATCCTCTATCAAAAAGCCTGGTAATCTGGACATGACATCTGGTCATTTGGACTTGTTCTCACGCAGTCTCTACCATTTCCCTTTAGATTACTAAAAGTACCTGTCACTGAGTAGCGTGCGTGTGTGTGTGTGTGTGTGTGTGTGGTGTGTGCGTGCACGTGTGCGTGTTTGTATTCTGAAGAAATTGAAAATTAACTGATGGGCAATGCGAACAATAACATCTTATATTGATGACGACGTGATCATTTGAGAATGTGTATGCTAAATATTTGTTTTCAAATAATGTGGTGTTAAGCACTTTGTTTCGTTTTTGTACATTAAAGACATATACATGACTTGAATGCCAAGACGAAATCCAGAATGAGGGAAATATGTAAGGGATAATTGATGAGAGGCTGGGGATATTTTGATATACTGTGCCTTCATAATGTTTTCGTACACCTTACTCCACATTTTGTTGTGTTACAGTCTGAATGGATTAAATTGATTTTGTTTCTCACCCATCCACGCCATAATAACAAAGTGAAAACATGTTTGTAAACATTTTTGCTAATTTATTGAAATTGAAATACATAAATCTCATTTACATAAGTACTCACACCCCTGAGTCAATACATGTTAAAATCACCTTCGCAAGCAATTACACATACTTTCTGGGTGAGTCTCTATTTTAGCTTTGCATACCTGGATTGTACAATATTTGCACATTATTATTTCAAAAATTATTCAAGCTCTCTGAAGTTGGTTGTTGATCATTGCTACACAGCCATTTTCATGTCTTGCCATAGATTTTCAAGCCGATTTCAGTCAAAACTGTTACTAGGTCAATCAGGAACATTAAATGTTGTCTTGGTAAGCAACTCCAGTGTATATTTGGCCTTGTGTTTAAGGTTACTGCCATGCTGAAAGGTGAATTTCACTCCCAGTGTCTGTTGGAAAGCAGACTGACCAAGGCTTTCCTCTTGGATTTTGCCTGTGCTTCACTCTATTCCGTTTCTTTTTAATCCTAAAAAAAGAAAATTGTCCTTACCGATGACAAGCATATCCATAACATGATGCAGCCACCAACATGCTTGAAAATATGAAGCAATGTACTCAGTCATGTGTTGTGTTGGATTTGCCCCAACCATAACGCTTTGTTTTCATGTCATAAAGTATATTTGTTAGTATTTTCTGTTGTTGCAATTTTACTTTATTGCCTTATTGCATACATAATGCATGTTTGGGAATATTTTTATTCTGTACAGGCTTCCTTCTTTTCACTCTGTCATTTAGGTTACTATTGTGGAGTAACAACGTTGGTGATCCATCCTCAGTTTTCTGCTGTCACAGCCAATACAATCTGTAACTGTTTTAAAGTCACCATTGTTCTCATTGTAAAATACCTGAGTAGTTTCCTTCCTCTCCGGCAACTAGGAACGACACCTATATCTTTGTAGTGCTGGGTGTATTGATACCCTATCTAAAGTGTAATTAATAACTTCCCCATGCTCAAAGGGATATTCAAAGTCTGCTGTTTTTTTACATATCTATCAATAGGTGCACTTCTTCGCAAGGCATTAGAAATCTTCCCTGGTCTTTGTTGTTGAATCTGTGTTTGATATTCACTGCTCGACTGAGGGACCTTACATATTGTAATTTCAATATTGTAATTGTATGTGTGGGGTACAGAGATGAGGTAGTCATTCAGAAATCATGTTAAACACTATTATTGCACACAGAATGAGTTCATGCAACATTCTATGCACATTTTTACTGCTGAAATTATTAAAGCTTATCGACTCGAGACGTTTCAATTTTTATTAATTTGTGAAAATGTCTAAAAACATAATTCAACTATGACATTATGGTGTATTGTGTGTAGGCCCCTGACACAAAATCTTAATTTAATCCATATTAAATTCAGGCTGTAACACAAGAAAAACGTGGAAAACTTTAACTTGTGACTCTCAAACCTAGATCCGGGAGCGTAATCATAGCTTCAAACAAATTAGCATAAAACAGCGGACATAAATACCCCTAGAAAATTTTCCTATTCATGAAAATCACAAATGAAATATATTGAGACACAGCTTAGGCTTTTGTTAATCACACTGTCATCTTAGATTTTCAAAACATGCTTTTACAGCCAACGCTAGACAAGCATTTGTGTAAATTTATCATGGCATAATGCTATGCTAGGCTCTGCTGGCAGCAGGCAACATTTTCACGACAATAAGAAAAGCAATCAAATTAAATAAATTACCTTTGAAGAACTTCAGATGTTTTCACTCAGGAGATTCCCAGTTAGATAGCAAATTTTACTTTTTTTCCCAAAATACTATTTTTGTAGGCGAAATAGCTCCCGTTTGTTCTTCACGTTTGGCTGAGAAATTGACCGGAAAATGCGGTCACTACAACGGCAAACTTTTTTCCAAATTAGCTCCATAATATCGACAGAAACATGGCAAACGTTGATTAGAATCAATCCTCAAGGTGTTTTTAACATATCTATTCGATAATATATCCGTCGAGGCGATTGGAAAAATGGCTATCCTAGTACTTTACGCAAGATTTTCTGTGGGAGACATCATGTGACCATTTGCTAAATGTGGTCCCTTACGGCTATTCTTCAACATAAATGCGTAAAAAGACGTCACAATGCTGTAGACACCTTGGGGAATACGTAGAAAACGTAAGCTCATTCATAGCTCATTCACAGCCATATAAGGAGTCATTGGCATGAGGCGGTTTCAAAATATGTGGCACTTCCTGATTGGATTTTATCTGGGTTTCGCCTCTAACATCAGTTCTGTTGCACTCACAGACAATATCTTTGCAGTTTTGGAAACGTCAGAGTGTTTTCTATCCAAAGCTGTCAATTATATGCATAGTCGAGCATCTTTTCGTGAGAAAATATCTTGTTTAAAACGGGACCGTTTTTTATCCCAAAATTAAAATACTGCCCCCTAGTCGGAAAAGGTTAACAGGTGTGAATACTTTCTGAAGGCACTGTAACATGCCAAGTGTGTCAGTTAAACTGATACTCAGCGACATGATCTTGCCACCATCATCAGGATATTATAGATGAGCGCATCACAAAAAAAATATCTGTGCGTGTGTAACATGCTGTTCACGCTGTTGCAACATGATAGCTGCAGGACCCAAACAGAGGAGAAGTTAGGAAATTGTCCTGATGGCGCTGTGTACTTCGTGCATCGCTGACTCTACCTTTAAAATTGGCCAAAGAAGGTTGTCAGATTTCGATTGTAAATCGGTTCTGGACCAGTTTCGACTGACATTTTGGTGTACAATGTGCTCTGTGAAAGTCATAGGGTCCCGTGGCTTATAGTGCCAGAAAGCCCCATCTCTCTTCTCTCCTCTCCCATATATGAGGGGTGGGGGGGGGACTCAGTTGGGGTAGAATACACAAGGTGCAATTTCAAAATTTGGTTGTTCCTCAGCAATTTTTCTTTTAGCCCACGTCAGTTAAACATTTGTTGTTTGCTAAATTAATTTAGTGGCAGTGATCTAACCTTGTTATCATGGTCGAATTTCCAGCCAGGGGGCTCCCATTGATTTAGTTAGACAGTCTCACTCAAATATCAGATAAAAATAAAAAGGACAAACATTTCTCGCTAGCTTAATTCAAAATGTGTAGAATTTAATTTTATAACTAGTATATGTGATATTGTCAGCCACATTTAGAAATCTCAACATGAAAACAATTCTAAATAATTGAATTGAATTGAACTGCGACCACTTTGTATTGGTCACAGACAGACAAATTAATTGTTCAGCAGTCTTATGGCTTTGGGGTAGAAGCGTTTAAGGAGCCTTTTGGTCCTAGACTTGGCACAGTAGCAGAGGGAACAGTCTGTGACTTGGGTGACTGGAGTCTTTGACAATTATTTGGGCCTTCCTCTGACACCACCTAGTATGTAGGTTTGTACATAGACTTGGCGCAGTAGCGGAGGGAACAGTCTATGACTTGGGTGACTGGAGTATTTGACAATTATTTGGGCCTTCCTCTGACACCACCTAGTATATAGGTTTGTACATTTGTACATTTAGGTATGGGTAAATAAATTGTTCAGCAGTCTTATGGCTTTGGGGTAGAAGTGGTTAAGGAGCCTTTTGGTCCTAGACTTGACGCAGTAGCAGAGGGAACAGTCTGTGACTTGGGTGACTGGAGTCTTTGCCAATTTTTTGGGCCTTCCTCTGACACCACCTAGTATATAGGTCCTGGATGGCAGGAAGCTTGGCCCCATTGATGTACTGGGCAGTACACACTACCCTCTGTAGCACCTTACGGTCAGAAGACGAGTAGTTGCCATACCAGGCAGTGATGCAACCGATCAGGATGCTCACAATAGTGCAACTGTCAAACTTTTTGAGGATCTGGGGACCCATGTCAAATCTTTTTAGTCCCCTGAGGGAGAAAAAGGCATTGTAGTGTCCTCTTCACGACTGTCTTGGTGTGTTTGGACCATGATAGTTTGTTGGTGATGTAGACACTAAGGAACTTGAAAGCCTTGATTCTTTCACATGACAAGCCATATCCTGGTGCATCTCGATTCAGCCTATCGAACTCCCTCACTGTCGGAGATAGGCGTTAGCTCCACCCCCTTATCTTTGCACATTTAATGCAAGTATATTGCTGCATTCATAACCATTAGAGGAGGTGGTATTTACCACAAATGAAAAATCCACATGAACACCTGTCATCCTTGAGCTCCAACTTCTCCCACATAAAGACCTCTGACATCACCTAATAAGGAAATTATCTCAATAAAATTCTGCAGTTAAATGCAATAACAAAACATTATTTATAAAAATAAATCTGTTCATATGGTTGTTGAACACTATCATTTGTTTACAAGCATGATAGTTTTAATTTTAGTTAATGGATGACGCAGCTTGTTGACCATTAGCCAATCAGCGTTGCTCAATGAGTTCAAAGAATGTGAATGCATCCAAATGGTATTTACAACCTCACAACTGGTAATTACCACATTCCCACTTGGTTATGAATGTAGCATATGGTCCAAATGTCCCCTTCCCTTCCAAAATCCAAACTGTGTGCACAGCTCAAAATTGTGAGGTCCAAAATAGTCTAAAAACCTGCCTACCTGAATGGCAGATGTACATGAAGATAATAATAATCATATTTCATTTGTAGAGCACATTTCCCATGCTCAACTTGCATAACGTAAAAAAGCAAAAAAGAAACAGCATCAAATACATCAAAAAGTTTAATAAGAGGGCAGCCTCCATGTACTTACCACAAATGCCTTGTTTGCTAAGTTGCCGTATTTTAGCTTGCTCTCTGTTACTCCATTTTTGTATCTGCATTAGTAAAGTATACATGATTCCAATTCTAGCACATTTAATGGTTTTGCACGCCGTAGTTTAAAAACGTTGTTCATGTCTGTATTCTGCCATCTTTATGCACTACGTCATTGTTCCTTGTTATGCATCACATCCCACAATCTGTTGACAGATGTTGCCTGACCATTTATGATATGTACATCTGTTCACAAGAGATTAGTTCCTACCATATCAGGCCAAGCTAGCTCAGTGCACATAGACTTTTGGTAGTTATCCATGAAGGCAATATTGTGCCAAAATGTTTGGACGTGTTGTGCCCTGGATTAGAGGGAGAGAGAGTGAAACTTCAGACTGCAGTAGATGTCTGGAATAGATGTTTACATAAACACTGTACTCCAGTGTGTTTTCCTAATCAGTGATGTTAATCTTGAACACGAAGTCTCAGGACAAGAAGGAAACTTGTTCAACAGAATGTAAACTGAATGTGACTTTAAAAAAAGATTATGAGAGATTCTGATGTTATATTTGGAAACATAGAGTACTTGTGGGTATGTTGTATGTACATTATGTAGAGCTATATTGCTGTATTGTGGGTATGTAGGGCAACATAATAATTATGTAAATCAGAGATTAATGATATCAACTGATATATGTAATTATGTCACATTAAGATCATATTTTGGTTTCACTTTAACCTTTTGTGACTAGGGGGCAGTATTTTCATTTTTGGAAAAATAACGTTCCTGTAGTAAATGGGATATTTTGTCAGGACAAGATGCTAGAATATGCATATAATTGACAGCTCAGGATGGAAAACACTCTAAAGTTTCCAAAACTGTAAAAATATTGTCTGTGAGTATAACAGAACTGATATTGCAGGCGAAAGCCTGAGAAAAATCCAATCTGGAAGTGACTCATCTTTTCAAAGCTCTGCGTTCCAATGCATCACTATTGCGTCCCTATTGATATATTATCGAATTGATATTTGAAAAACACCTTGAGTATTGATTATAAACAACGTTTGCCATGTTTCAGTCGATATTATGGAGCTAATTTGGAATATTTTTCGCCGTTTTCGTGACTGCAATTTCCGGGCGATTTCTCAGCCAAACATGAAGAACAAACGGAGCTATTTCGCCTACAAAAATAATATTTTGGGAAAAAAGGAACATTGGCTATCTAACTTGGAGTCTCGTGAGTGAAAACATCTGAGGCTCATCAAAGGTAAACAATTTAACTTGATTGCTTTTCTGATTTCCGTGACCAAGTTACCTGCTGCTAGCTGGACAAAATGCTATTACACAAATGTTTGTCTAGCTTTGGCTGTAAAGCATATTTTGAAAATCTGAAATGACAGGGTGATTAACAAAAGGCTAAGCTGTGTCTCAATATATTTCACTTGTGATTTTCATGAATAGGAATATTTTCTAGGAATATTTATGTCCGTTGCGTTATGCTAATTTGTGTCAGTCGATGAGTACGCTCCCCGACCCGGGATGGGGAGTTACTAGAGGTTAAACAAACTCCAATTTATGAATGCTTTACATAGCCTACATAAAGTCTTCATAAACATTACAGATGCTTCACAAATACTCCAGAAGATTATGCCATACTATATAAAAGGTGATAGCAGCTCCTTATTTAGGGTGCATTGCCATGACATAACCCAATGTATAATTTCAGTAACACCTTACTTTGAAGGAGGTATATATAAAGCATTCATAACGTCATTATCGTATCAGACATGACACATTCATGAATGTTGCAGTATCATTCTTAACAACTTTCCTAACAAACCAGATGTCTGGAACTCTACTGGAGGGATGCGACACCATTTTTCTACAATAAATTTAATCATCTGTTGTTTTGTTGATGGTGGTGAAAAATGCTGTCTCAATCGCCGCTGAGAAATCTCCCGTAAATGTTCAGGTGGGCTGAGATCTGATGATTGAGACGACCATGGCATATGGTTTACATTACATTTTCATGCTCATCAAATAATTTGGTGCCCACTTGTACCCTGTGGATGGGGACATTGTCATCCTGTGGTGTATATCCATGGTAACCAAAATAATGGCCTGTCCAGCATTTTTATACATGACCCTAAGCATGACGGAATGATAATTGCTTAATTTAAAATTTATATTTTTCTCCACTTCCTGTCTGACTTACGTGCCCAAAATAAACTCCCTGTTACTCAGGTCCAGAGGCCAGGATATGCATATAATATCATTGGATAGAACATTGTAGAAATGTTAAAATAATGTATGAGACTATAACACAATTGGTATGGTAGGTGAAAATCCAAAAACAAACCAACCAGAATATATATATTTTTGGGAGCCCATACTCTTTCAATGGAAAGCTATGGGTCCGATGCAATTTCAGCTCCCAGATTGCAATTCCTATAGCTTCCACCAGATGACAACAGTATTTGTTCAATGTTTCAGGCTTGTTTCTTCCCAAACGAAAAATCATTTTGAGTTTTGGTATTGGGAGTCAGAGTTGGAAATCAGTCTGTGCGCGTGCGACCAAGCGAACGCGCACTTGCTTATTTTGCTATTCTATTGAACATACTATATTCTTATTTCCGTATTAAATATTATAGTTTATTACATGTTATGGTACCTGAGGATTGAATAGAAATGCATTTTGACTTGTTTTATCAAAGTTTAGCGATAACTTTTTGGATTCCTTTCTCTGCATGTTTAACGAGTGGATTACTAAAATCGATGGCGCCAACTAAACAGACTTTTTGGGATATAAATAAGGATTGTATCTAACAAAACGACCATGCATGTTGTAGCTGGGACCCTTGGGATTGCAAACCAGAGGAAGATTTTCAAAAAGTAAGTGAATATTTCATCGCTATTTGTGATTTTACGAAGCCTGTGCCAGTTGAAAAATATTTTGATGTCCGGCGTAATCCTCAAACAATCACGTCATGCTTTCACTGTAAAGCCTATTGTAAATCGGACAACGCAGTGAGATTTTTAAGCTGTTAACCTCTCTGAGATCATTTGGGACGCTAGCGTCCCATCTCGCCAACAGCCAGTGAAATTGCAGGGCGCCAAATTCAAAACAACAAAAATCTCATAATTAAAATCCTCAATCAAATCAATCAATCAAATTTTATTTATATAGCCCTTCGTACATCAGCTGATATCTCAAAGTGCTGTACAGAAACCCAGCCTAAAACCCCAAACAGCAAGCAATGCAGGTGTAGAAGCACGGTGGCTAGGAAAAACTCCCTAGAAAGGCCAAAACCTAGGAAGAAACCTAGAGAGGAACCAGGCTATGTGGGGTGGCCAGTCCTCTTCTGGCTGTGCCGGGTGGAGATAACAGAACATGGCCAAGATGTTCAAATGTTCATAAATGACCAGCATGGTCGAATAATATCAAGGCAGAACAGTTTAAACTGGAGCAGCAGAACAGTCAGGTGGACTGGGGACAGCAAGGAGTCATCATGTCAGGTCGTCCTGGGGCACGGTCCTTGGGCTCAGGTCCTCCGAGAGAGAGAGAGAGAAAGAAAGAGAGAATTAGAGAGAGTATATGTGGGGTGGCCAGTCCTCTTCTGGCTGTGCCGGGTGGAGATAACAGAACATGGCCAAGATGTTCAAATGTTCATAAATGACCAGCATGGTCGAATAATAACAAGACAAGAACAGTTTAAACTGGAGCAGCAGCACAGTCAGGTGGAGTCATCATGTCAGGTCGTCCTGGGGCACGGTCCTTGGGCTCAGGTCCTCCGAGAGAGAGAGAGAGAAAGAAAGAGAGAATTAGAGAGAGCATATGTGGGGTGGCCAGTCCTCTTCTGGCTGTGCCGGGTGGAGATTATAACAGAAGATGGCCAAGATGTTCAAATGTTCATAAATGACCAGCATGGTCAAATAATAGTAAGGCAGAACAGTTGAAACTGGAGCAGCAGCATGGCCAGGTGGACTGGGGACAGCAAGGAGTCATCATGTCAGGTAGTCCTGGGGCATGGTCTTAGGGCTCATGTCAGTTGAAACTGAAGCAGCAGCATGGCCAGGTGGACTGGGGACAGCGAGGAGCCATCATGTCAGGTAGTCCTGGGGCATGGTCCTAGGGCTCAGGTCCTCCGAGAGAGAGAAAGAAAGAAAGAGAGAATTAGAGAACATTTACATTTACATTTACATACATTTAAGTCATTTAGCAGACGCTCTTATCCAGAGCGACTTACAAATTGGTGCATTCACCTTATGACATCCAGTGGAACAGCCACTTTACAATAGTGCATCTAAATATTTTAAGGCGGGGGGGGGAGAAGGATTACTTTATCCTATCCTAGGTATTCCTTAAAGAGGTGGGGTTTCAGGTGTCTCCGGAAGGTGGTGATTGACTCCGCTGTCCTGGCGTCGTGAGGGAGTTTGTTCCACCATTGGGGAGCCAGAGCAGCGAACAGTTTTGACTGGGCTGAGCGGGAACTGTACTTCCTCAATGGTAGGGAGGCGAGCAGGCCAGAGGTGGATGAACGCAGTGCCCTTATTTGGGTGTAGGGCCTGATCAGAGCCTGGAGGTACTGAGGTGCCGTTCCCCTCACAGCTCCGTAAGCAAGCACCATGGTCTTGTAGCGGATGCGAGCTTCAACTGGAAGCCAGTGGAGAGAGCGGAGGAGCGGGGTGACGTGAGAGAACTTGGGAAGGTTGAACACTAGACGGGCTGCGGCGTTCTGGATGAGTTGTAGGGGTTTAATGGCACAGGCAGGGAGCCCAGCCAACAGCGAGTTGCAGTAATCCAGACGGGAGATGACAAGTGCCTGGATTAGGACCTGCGCCGCTTCCTGTGTGAGGCAGGGTCGTACTCTGTGGATGTTGTAGAGCATGAACCTACAGGAACGGGCCACCGCCTTGATGTTAGTTGAGAACGACAGGGTGTTGTCCAGGATCACGCCAAGGTTCTTAGCACTCTGGGAGGAGGACACAATGGAGTTGTCAACCGTGATGGTGAGATCATGGAACGGGCAGTCCTTCCCCGGGAGGAAGAGCAGCTCCGTCTTGCCGAAGTTCAGCTTGAGGTGGTGATCCGTCATCCACACTGATATGTCTGCCAGACATGCAGAGATGCGATTCGCCACCTGGTCATCAGAAGGGGGAAAGGAGAAGATTAATTGTGTGTCGTCTGCATAGCAATGATAGGAGAGACCATGTGAGGTTATGACAGAGCCAAGTGACTTAGTGTATAGCGAGAATAGGAGAGGGCCTAGAACAGAGCCCTGGGGGACACCAGTGGTGAGAGCGCGTGGTGAGGAGACAGATTCTCGCCACGCCACCTGGTAGGAGCGACCTGTCAGGTAGGACGCAATCCAAGCGTGGGCCGCACCGGAGATGCCCAACTCGGAGAGGGTGGAGAGGAGGATCTGATGGTTCACAGTATCGAAGGCAGCCGATAGGTCTAGAAGGATGAGAGCAGAGGAGAGAGAGTTAGCTTTAGCAGTGCGGAGCGCCTCCGTGATACAGAGAAGAGCAGTCTCAGTTGAATGACTAGTCTTGAAACCTGACTGATTTGGATCAAGAAGGTCATTCTGAGAGAGATAGCGGGAGAGCTGACCAAGGACGGCACGTTCAAGAGTTTTGGAGAGAAAAGAAAGAAGGGATACTGGTCTGTAGTTGTTGACATCGGAGGGATCGAGTGTAGGTTTTTTCAGAAGGGGTGAAACTCTCGCTCTCTTGAAGACGGAAGGGACGTAGCCAGCGGTCAGGGATAAGTTGATGAGCGAGGTGAGGTAATGGAGAAGGTCTCCGGAAATGGTCTGGAGAAGAGAGGAGGGGATAGGGTCAAGCGGGCAGGTTGTTGGGCGGCCGGCCGTCACAAGACGCGAGATTTCATCTGGAGAGAGAGGGGAGAAAGAGGTCAGAGCACAGGGTAGGGCAGTGTGAGCAGAACCCGCGGTGTCGTTTGACTTAGCAAACGAGGATCGGATGTCGTCGACCTTCTTTTCAAAATGGTTGACGAAGTCATCTGCAGAGAGGGAGGAGGGGGGGAGGGGGAGGAGGATTCAGGAGGGAGGAGAAGGTGGCAAAGAGCTTCCTAGGGTTAGAGGCAGATGCTTGGAATTTAGAGTGGTAGAAAGTGGCTTTAGCAGCAGAGACAGAGGAGGAAAATGTAGAGAGGAGGGAGTGAAAGGATGCCAGGTCCGCAGGGAGGCGAGTTTTCCTCCATTTCCGCTCGGCTGCCCGGAGGGGAGGACCGAGCCGGCCTGGAAGATAGGGGACATAGAGAGTCAAAGGATGCAGAAAGGGAGGAGAAGAGGGTTGAGGAGGCAGAATCAGGAGATAGGTTGGAGAAGGTTTGAGCAGAGGGAAGAGATGATAGGATGGAAGAGGAGAGAGTAGCGGGGGAGAGAGAGCGAAGGTTGGGACGGCGCGATACCATCCGAGTAGGGGCAGTGTGGGAAGTGTTGGATGAGAGCGAGAGGGAAAAGGATACAAGGTAGTGGTCGGAGACTTGGAGGGGAGTTGCAATGAGGTTAGTGGAAAAACAGCATCTAGTAAAGATGAGGTCGAGCGTATTGCCTGCCTTGTGAGTAGGGGGAAGGTGAGAGGGTGAGGTCAAAAGAGGAGAGGAGTGGAAAGAAGGAGGCAGAGAGGAATGAGTCAAAGGTAGACGTGGGGAGGTTAAAGTCGCCCAGAACTGTGAGAGGTGAGCCGTCCTCAGGAAAGGAGCTTATCAAGGCATCAAGCTCATTGATGAACATCCGAAGTACGACCCTCCGAGGGGACCTGGAGGTCATCTCCCGTCTGGATTAAATGATAAACCCCTTCAACTCATCCAGGATGTTAAGCTTGAAAGGGCTGGTAACCATGGTGACAGCATGAAATTCACCCAAACAAGGACTGGTTCATCCACCTCTGGCCTGCTCGCCTCCCTACCACTAGACAGATGGGTAAGGGGAACAAACTCCCTCACGAAAGAGAATCACCACCTTCCGAGACACCTGAAACCCCACTTTTAAGGGAGAGATAAGTTTTAGATGCCTATTGTTAAGTGACTGTCCCACTGGATGTCCACCACCCCGCTGACCAAATGAAAATGTAAATGTAAATGAACTCTCGGGGGACCTGGAGGGCGATAAATGATACATGTTAAGCGTGGGCTGGAACTGTGAAGCATGAAATTCAAAGAGCAGTGGGTAGGGAGAAAGAGAGAATGACCAGTGTTATCTGTGGTGATCCATGTTTCTGTCAGTGCCAAGAAGTCGAGGGACTGGAGGGAGGCATAGGCTGAAATGAACTCTGCCTTGTTGGCTGCAGATCGGCAGTTCCAGAGGCTACCGGAGACCTGGAACTCCACGTGGGTCGTGCGCGCTGGGACCACCAGATTAGGGTGGCAGCGGCCACGCGGTGTGGAGCGTTTGTATGGTCTGTGCAGAGAGGAGAGAACAGGGATAGACAGACACATAGTTGACAGGCTACAGAAGAGGCTACGCTAATGCAAGGAGATTGGAATGACAAGTGGACTACACGTCTCGAATGTTCAGAAAGTTAAGCTTACGTAGCAAGAATCTTATTGACTAAAATGATTCAAATGATACAGTACTGCTGAAGTAGGCTAGCTGGCAGTGGCTGCGTTGTTGACTTTGTAGGCTAGCTGGCAGTGGCTGCGTTGTTGACACTACACTAATCAAGTCGTTCCGTTGAGTGTAATAGTTTCTACAGTGCTGCTATTCGGGGGCTAGCTGGCTAGCTAGTAGTGTTGATTACGTTACGTTGCGTTAAAAGAATGACAATAGCTGGCTAGCTAACCTAGAAAATCGCTCTAGACTACACAATTATCTTTGATACACAGACGGCTATGTAGCTAGCTATGTAGCTAGCTACGATCAAACAAATCAAACCGTTGTGCTGTAATGAAATGAAATTAAAAATGTGATACTACCTGTGGAGCGAAGCGGAATGCGACCGGGTTGTTGAGTGCGGAAGTACGAAGACAGCAAAGACAACTATGTAGCTAGCTAACACTACACTAATCAAGTCGTTCAGTTGAGTGTAATAGTTTCTACAGTGCTGCTATTCGGTAGACGGTGGACGTATGCTAGCTGGATAGCTGCTGGGCAGATAGCAGTGTAGACTACGTTAGGACGACGAAATACAAAGTTGCAATAGAAGTGCTGACTGTTTCACTTTGTTGTCCTCTTTCTTTTCCTTTTTCTTCTGTCCTTCTTTTGTCCTTATATTGTCTTCCTTTCTTCTGTTAACTAGATATTTTTTGTTGTTATTCTTTCTAAGCTAGCTAGCTTCTTCCAGGAGAGTCCCTAGCAACTGCTTAGCAACAAGTAAACAATTCTGCTAGCAATTCAGCTAGCTAAGATAACTGTACAATTTTATGAAAAATCGTTAATTTTTCAAAAGCCTGTCTTTTTTGGTTTGTTCCTTGTTTTGTCTTCTATTGAGTCTTGCAGTTTTCTCTTGATTTTTTCGATGTACTTCACTCTAAAAAAACATTTAAATCTCAATATATACAGGAGCTCATTTTTCAGCAGCTGCTCAATTTAGAACTCCGATTTAGACTTAGATTTAGAGAACGCACACTTAGATTCACACAGGACACCGAATAGGACAGGAGAAGTACTCCAGATATAACAAACTGACCCTAGCCCCCCGGCATAAACTACTGCAGCATAAATACTGGAGGCTGAGACAGGAGGGTTCAGGAGACACTGTGGCCCCATTCGAGGACACCCCCGGACAGGGCCAAACAGGAAGGATATAACCCCACCCACTTTACCAAAGCACAGTCCGCACGCACACTCAAGCATATAAGTATTTTACACCATTTTAAATATACAATTCTCATTAATCCAGCCACAGTGTCTGATTTCAAAAAGGATTTACAGCGAAAGCACCATAAACAATTATGTTAGGTCACCACCAAGCCACAGAAAAATACAGAAATTTTTCCAGCCAAAGAGAGGAGTCACAAAAAGCAGAAATAGAGATAAAATTAATCACTAACCTTTGATGATCTTCATCAGACGACACTCATAGGACTTCATGTTACACAATACATGTATCTTTTGTTTAAAAAAGTTAATATTTATATCAAAAATCTAAGTTTACATTGACGCGTTACATTCAGTAGTTCTAAAACAAGTGGTGATTGTGCAGAGAGCCACATCAATTTACAGAAATACTCATAATAAACATTGATAAACATACGACTATTATACATGGAACTTTAGATAAACTTCTCCTTAATGCAACCGCTGTATCAGATTTCATTTTTTTTACAGAGAAAGCAAACCATGCAATAATCTGAGTACAGCCTATAGACAACAAAGCAGCCAAAAAGATATTGGGTAGTCAACATTACTCAGAAATAGCATTTTAAATATTAACTTACCTTTCATGATCTTCATCAGAATGCACTCCCAGGAATCCCGGTTCCATAAATGTTTGATTTGTTCGATAATGTCCATCAGTTATGTCCAAATATCTTATTTTGTTAGGTAAACAAATCCAAAAGCACGTTCAGGTCGCGCCGAACGTCGGACGAAAAGTTATGTTAAAGCCAGCAGAAACATGACAAACTAAGTATGGAATCAATCTTTAGGATATTTTTATAATAAAACTTAATTAATGTTCCAACCGGACAATTCCTTTGTCTGTACAAATGAAGTGGAACATAACTACCTCTCACGTGAGTGCGCCAGACCGAGGCTGTGGCACTCTGCCAGACCACTCACTCAAAGAGCCCTTATTCCTTTAGAGTAGAATCCTTAAAACAGGTTCTAAATACTGTTGACATCTAGTGGAAGCCTTGGGAAGTGAAACATAACTAATATCACCCTGTATCTTCAATGGGGGCTGAGTTGAAAAACTACAAACCTCAGATTTCCCACTTCCTGGTTGGATTTGTCTCAGGTTTTGATATGAGTTATGTTATACTCACAGACATCATTCAAACCGTTTTAGAAACTTCAGAGTATTTTCTATCCAATACTACTAATAATATGTCTGTATTAGCATCTGGGACAGAGTAGCAGGCAGTTTACTCTGGGCACCTTATTCATCCAAGCTACGCAATACTGCCCCCCTGTGTCACCAAGAAGTTATTAGCCGATATAAGACACTTGTATGTACCTAGATTTTTAATATACATATTTTTTTGTTATTAATTTGAATTGTGAGCCCTCCAATTTCACCGGAAGTTGTCGACAGGGACACCTAGCCCTAACTCAGGAACCACACCTTCGTGGAAGCACCTGCTTTCAACATAATTTGTGTCCTTCATTTACTTAAGTGTTTCCATTATTTTGGCAGGTAACTGTTTTGACAATGTGGATTTATACCAACTCTACACGAAAGCGCACACTGTCTAATCCATCATTAGGCCCTATATTAAAATAGTGCATTCTATTTCCTTTACGCATTTTGCCATTTCTTTCTAGAGGCATTATACTGCACATGACTATATTATTATTTGATCTAACTTCACTGTCCAATTTATGTCGTGGAAATATTGGTTCAAATATTTTTCAGATATTGGAACTTGTGAAAAGCATAGACTGACAAGTTTCAGAAGAGCCTGTAATTGAAACCACACATGCTGATGCTCCAGATACTCAACTAGTCTAAAGAAGGCCAGTTTTATTGCTTCTTTAACCAGTACAACAGTTTTCAGCTGTGGTAATATAATTACAAAAAGGTTTTCTAATGATCAATTAGCCTTTTAAAATGATAAACTTGAATCAGCCAACACAACGTGCCATTGGAACAGTGTGTGATGGTTGCTGATAATGGACCTATGTAGATATTCCATAAAAACTCAGCCGTTTCCAGCTACAATAGTCATTTATTTCTGAACAATTTGACGTTATTTTATTGGACGAAAAAATAGCTTTTCTTTCAAAAACAAGGACATTTCTAAGTGACCCCAAACTTTTGAACAGTAGTGTATATGGGTAAGATATGTCTAGCTCAAATCAAATTACATCTTAACTTTGTCCGTAGAACTGTGGAGATGGGAGAACCTTCCAGAAGGACAAGCTTCTCTGCAGCACTACACCAATTAGGCCGTTATGGTTGCGTGCCCAGACGGAAGTCACTCGTCAGTAAAAGGCACATGACAGCCTGCTTGGAGTTTGCCAGAAGGCACCTAAAGGACTCTCAGAACATGATAAACAAGATTCTCTGATCTGATGAAACCAAGATTTAACTTTTTGTCCCGAATGCCAAGTGTCACGTCCGCAGGAAACCTGGCACTATCCCTATGGTGAATTATGGTGGTGGCACGATCATTCTGTGTGTATGTTTTCAGTGGCAGGAACTGGGAGACTAGTCTGAATCGAGGGAAACATGAACAGAGCAAAGTACAGAGAGATCCTTGATGAAAACCTGCTCCAGAGGCATCAGGACCTCAGACTGGGGTGAAGGTTCACCTTCCAACAGGACCTCTAAGCACACAGCCAAGACAACACAGGAGTGGATTTAAGACAAGTCTCTAAATGTCCTTGCGTAGCTCAGCCAGAGCTCATACTTGAACCCGATCGAACTTCTCTGGAGAGTCCTGAAAATGGACACTCCCCATCCAACCTGACAGAGCTTGAGAGGTTCTGCAGAGAAGAATGGGAGAAACTCCCCAAATACCCAGTAGACTCGAGGCCATAATTTCTGCCAGAGGTGCTTCAACAATGTAGTAAGTAAAGGGTCTGATTAATTTTTTAGAATAAATTTGCCCAAATTTTTAAATATCTGTTTTTGCTTTGTCATTATGGGGTATTGTGTAGATTGATGAGGGGGGGGAAAAATGTGGAAAAATACAAGAGGTCTGAACACATTCCGAATGCACTATATATTTGTTGTTTGTTGTAACTGATTAAACCTTCCTAAGTATTTCATATTTTTTTTGTGATACAAGATGGCACCGATAGACATGGCCATTCTGTTTCTGGCTCCCTTTGCAGTATTTATTTATTATTTTATGTTATTTCTCACATTATTAGCCTAGAATGATTTTTGCAATATTACATACATACGGAAATAACTTTGGTGTCACGCCTTGGTCATTGTATCTTGTGTTTTTGTTATATGTTTGGGTAGGCCAGGGTGTGACATGGGTTTATATGTTGTATTTCGTATTGGGGATGTATTTATTGGGAGTGTGTATTATTAGGGGTGTGTCTAGTTAGGCTTGGCTGCCTGAGGCGATTCCTAATTGGAGTCAGCTGATTCTCGTTGTCTCGGATTGGGAACCGTATTTAGGCAGCCTGAGTGCGCGTTGTATTTCGTGGGTGATTGTACCTGTCTTAGTGTTAGTCACCAGATAGGCTGTATTAGTTTCATTCGTTTGTTGTTTTCTTCTTCCGTTATTTCATGTACCGTATTAGCTTCATTAAAAGTCATGAGTAACCTACACGCTGCATTTCGGTCTGACTTTCTACAAACAACAGACGAAGATCATTACATTTGGGATATCAGAGCAGTAGTAACACACCAGCATTTCAACTAGAATTACGACTTTTGTGAATATTATCCTTTTTTCGTGCCACCTAAGGCAATTGAACTTATCCCAGTGGCTGCTCTAAGACACTGCCTGAGGAGAAGAGGTATTCGGAGTGAACATCCACCACTTCCGAGTATTTTCCCGTCTACTGTTCAGTCCCTGGAAAATAAAGTATACGATCTCAGGTCGAGGATCTCCTTCCAGAGAGACATCAGGGAACATACTGGAATCATGACTCTCTCCGGATTTACTGTCCCCATCCATACAGCCAGCTGGATTCTCAGTACATTGTGGAATAAAGAACTCCGGGAAGAAGAAAGGCATTGGTGTATGTTTCATGATTAACTACTCATGGTGTGATTGTGGTAATGTACAGGAACTGAAGTCCTTTTGATCACCCAACCTAGAATACCTCACAGTCAAATGCCGACCGCATTACCTCGCAAGATAATTATCTTCTGTCATCATCACAGCTGTGTATATTCCACAGTGGCTCTCAAGAAACTACACTGGACTTTGTGCAAACATGGAAACTGCATATCCTGAGGCTGCATGTATTGTAGCTGGGGACTTTAATGAAGACATCCGGGTAGGTGAGTAAAGACATATAGTCCATTGTCCTAGCATTAGTTAACACAAATTTACCCTGTTCTATCAACTCCACTATTTTATGATGAGTGCTGATAATTACAGGATACCCCATGGTAATAGTTGATGCTTTGTCATATGCATAATGCAATGCAGCCAACCCTTGATAACACGGTGGGTAACCCTGAGCTACCGGATCTAGTTCAGAACTGTAGTAAGCGATAGGCTGTTTCTTCCTACCACTACATGTCTCTTGCATAAGAACAGCTGCTGCATAATTATCGCACCTATTAGCTACGTACAATAAAAATGGTTTAGTGTAATCTGGGGTTGCTAGAGCTGGTGCTGTTTGCATTTCTCTCTTAAGTGTTTCAAATGCAACCAAAGCATCAGTGTTCCAATCTAGCTTTGTTCTCAGATTAAGCTGTCCTGCTTCTTTCATTATTTCTCTCAGGGGAGCTGTCTTGACTACATACTCCTCTATCCAGTCAGAGCTAAATCCTGTCATTCCCACAAAGGTCATCATTTGAGCTACCGTTTGTGGCAACGGTGCTTTGCTAATTCCTTCTAGCTGTCCTGGAGCTATTGCTTTAGTTCCATGAGCTATCGTTCTGCCTAAGTACTCAACCTGAGGTTGGCAGTACTGCAGTTTTGTTTTAGAGACTTTGTATCCTCCCTCAGCTAATCGCTGCAGTACTTTTAGTGAGTCAGAGTGGCACTGTTCGAATGTTGAGGCACAAATCAACCACATATTGGATCAGCGTGCCATCTAGCATTAATTCTTCCAAATCAGCTCAGTATTTGATTGAACAAGTGGGGCCTATGCCTAAATCCCTGCAGAGTTCTTGTGTAAGAAAGAGTTTTGCCTCTGTATCTAAATGCAAACAAATGTCTGCACTCCTCCGCCAGGGATATACTAAAAACGCTCCACATAGGTCAATAACGTTAAAGTACTTGGCATCAGGGGGAACGTTGGTCAGCAGGACAATCCTGAGCAATGTCATTAATCGCTCTTAAGTCATGAACCAGTCTCCATTTTTTACCATCGGCCTTAAGAACAGGTAGCAGGGGTGTATTGCAACGACTGGGCATCTCTATCAATACACCTGCCCTGATCATTCCTTCAATTGTCAATCTTATCCCTTCTTCCGCCTCAGGCTTCATGGGATACTGGGCTTTCCACGGAAGTTTAGCATCAGGTTTTATTTTGATGTTTACAGGACTTGCTGACTTCACTAACCCAACGTCTGTATCATGTTGAGACCATACCTCTGATGATATGATCTTCTCCATTTTTTCTCTGAGTTCACTAATCAGTCCTATTCCCTCACCTAACACTACCTGTTGGCCTGCACTGAAATCTACCTCCCTGGGATAACCAATGAACACTGTAGTGGTTACTATTTAGGTAAATGCTTTATCTCTGGAATGGAAAATTCATGGATTGTCTGTTTTATCCCATCTCTTTTTCCCAGCTTTCTTCATCATCGGTCCTAGATTTTTGATGTAAATCCCTGATTTACCAGCAATGTAATGTGAGGGACAGAGTCAGAGACGTTGAACCATTTTTGTACAAATTCAGATCAGTCTCCGTCCATCACATCCATTGCGGCTCCCTGATTTCCAATGATTACATACTGAGACATTATTGGTGCTTTCCTTCCATTTGCCCCCATATCCCATAGTTGTTCTAGTAAGGGGTCCTGGTGAGGGTCAAATTGCATTGTGCAGTGATATTCAGATTTTGCTCTAACTGCTTTAGGTATTTGGGCCTGAATGAATTTACCCCATTTTTTTACAGTTCAATCCACATCTGCCTCAATGCCCCCTAGCCAATATACGTTAGCTGTCTCTCCCAGTTTTTTCAATTATTACTCCATCGGGAGAACATTTAATTTGTATGCCCATTCTGCATAGAGCATCCCTTCCCAATAAGTTAATTGGCGTTTGATCTGATACTAATATTGGAATCGTGGCTGATTTTACCATCAGCTGTTAGACGAACTGGAGCAGTCAATGGTATTAGCCGCGTATATCCCGAGAATCCTATCGTTTTGGCATATTTACCAGACATGGGGAGATGAGAGGCACACATGTGTAAGTGTCTCCAGTATCTATCATCATGGGCGTGCCTCTGTTCTCTATCTGAACCTGCAGCATAGGTTCTTGGTCAGCCTTTGTTGTTATTATTGGAAACTGACCCTCCCCCTTAGGATTCTCTGGGCATCCCTAGTATGTTTGACTAGGCCCTGACCATGGGTCCAGAGGGCCTGAAGGCTGGTTTGGGTTGCCCCGCCATCCATCATTTAGATTCCAACCATTCTGATTTTCGTCACCAGATGGTCGCCAGCCTCTTGGGGCATTGTTTGATGGTGGTGGTTTCCTATTTCTATTTCCTTCAGTCCTACCCTGCCATGGGTGTGTAGGGCAGTCTCGTCGGTTGTGTCCTGTTCTATCACATCCCCAACAGGTACCAGATGGCCCTCGAGGGCTCCTGGGTCCTTTACCTTGATCAGACCATACATTTTTCTGTTGTTTTTTTCCACTATTCCAATTCGTTGGCTGTGTGTACACATTTACTACTGGCGGTGCAGTTGGCACTTGGGCCCGCCCAGGGCCGAGCAGCTGTGGCTCTCCTGGGGAGACAGCAGCCATTGTTCCCATCTCTGGCACAGGGGTCGTTACGGCGGCCTGGACTTTCTTCTTCCCTTTGTTGGTTAACTCGTCCAACTGCAGCTGGGTCAGTCTTCGCTGAATGTATTTTCCTTGTTCCATCTGTCTCTGTTCATCCTTCCACAGCATGGATCACATAGTCACAGAATTCTTTGTAAGGTTTTGAAGTAAGTCCTACCACACCCTCCAGCCGGCTCCTTACTGGCTGGGGCATGGCTTCTATCACTGAACTCCGGAACATAGTTGTCATTAGTTCGTTTCCCTCACGATCTTGTTCTGTTTCCATCCTCCACCTTTCAGCTGTCTGTGTAGGTATGTGGCTGGGTTTTCTGTAGCCCCTATAGCTTCACCTCTTAGTGCTTTGGGATCCACTTTTGTTGGATATGCTGCACTTAACAGGTGGGTTCTGTAGCTCAGTTGGTAGAGCATGGCGCTTGTAACGCCAGGGTAGTGGGTTTGATCCCCGGGACCACGCATACGTAGAATGTATGCACACATGACTGTAAGTCGCTTTGGATAAAAGCGTCTGCTAAATGGCATTTATTATTATTAACGCACGCCAGATGGCTGGTCTGTGTCTGTTGAACAGTAGTCCATTATTTAACACTTCCCCTTCTGTGCCATGGATGCCACCGTCCTGCATGATCTCTCCCATAGTGCGCATGCTCGTTACCCTTGCAAGTAGTAGTGCCCTTATGTCACCCACCGCCAGCAATTTCCCCACTGTATGTTCTTCAAAGGTTCTGATCCATTTACCCGCCTTCTCATGTAGATTTGGAAGATGGGCAACCAACCCCTCCAGGTCCTGTGTAGCCCATGGTGTGTAGTGTCCCTGAGTGCCTTTTATTAGGATTGGAAACTGTTTTTTATAGAAACCAGGTTCTTTTTCCGACCCCTTTCTATGAGCCCTAAGATAGTTTTCTGCAGACTCACTTCTCATGCCCTCATGTGTATCCCAGACTGGATCTTTATCCTCTCGCTGTTGCCTTCCCCCACTCTTTCCTAGTTCTAATTCCAGTCTTTCACATTCCTCCTGTAGCTTTGACCTTTGATCTTCTCTTTCTTTTTTCTTTCTATTGCATCTGCCACTCTCTTCCTCTTCTCCTGAATCACTAAGACTCTGTTCTGCTTGGAAATCTGCTAATATTTCCAAGCATTACCTAAGGTATTCTTCCTTTCTTTCATTTGCTTTTATTCTTTTTGTTGTTAGCGGCTCTGTTATCTCCTTTCCATTTTTTACTGTTTCCATTGCGGCCAGGGGTTTTCTCAAGCCTTCATAATAATTGAAACCTCCTTCTGTGCTTTGGTTTTTGACAGTCCTTTTCTTATCTCTGTCCTTTGAGTGAGAGGGTGCTCGTTGCCCCAGGTGTGACAGCCTCTTCTCCTTCTTCAGTCACTTCTACCTCATATCTTATTTCCATGTGTCCAGTTATCATTGGAAATTGCCCATAGGAATAAGGTGGAGGGTTAGTCACCCACTCTTCTTTTCCCTTCGTTGCTTTGTCATCTTTCTTCAGCATTTCTCTTGCTGCCTGCTTTTTAACAAACCAACTCCTTCTTCTTTGAACATGTTCAGTATTTTATTTTCTCTTTCTCGTTTATCTTTCCTTTTCTGTTTCATGTCATTTGGCTTGTAGTTTTTAAATTGAGTCTCCATCTCCTCACACACATAGACATCCAACGTCCCCACCGCTGGCCATTTGGTGTTTTAACTTTTTTGTGCGTTTTTTCCCATTTTATAGAAGTCTTTATTATTTCATCTTTGCTCAGGGGGTGCCTTGCCCCTACTGATGTTCTATTCATTTTATGCACTTGTTTATTCTGTTATTTCAGCTTTGCTTAATGTTCAGGATTTAATCTACAATCTTTTATTTCTTATTTTTATTATTCTATGTTGTCTACTCTCTCTTATTTCTATTTACTTTCCTTATTGTTTAATTCCTATTTCACTGTCAGTGAGGCAAGCCTCTCCTGTTTTCCCCTTTCGTCCTGGCCTTAGTCTCTTCCTGTCCTTCAGGCTATTTTTAAACTGCAGCCTCTGCTGCTACAGAGTGCCGCTGTTTTCCTCCTATTTTATTATAGTGATCGCAATCATTTTAATATGTGTTCTAGACTTCTATTGTAGTGTTTTTTTTTTCAAATATTTGGGTTACTATTTATTCTAGACCACCTAAATTTATTTTAGCCAGGTAGTTTTTGGGGCTGCAGGTTAGCCTAGTGGTTAGAGTGTTCGACTAGTATCCGGAAGGTTGCAAGTTCGAATCCCCGAGCTGACAAGGTACAAATCTGTCTAACCCTGAACAGGCAGTTAACCCATTGTTAACGCTACAGCATACAACGAAATTCTTGACAATTCAAAACACTTTTATCATGGCAACTGGTTTGATACATTCACCTCTGAAGTTAAATCATGTACTTACATTCTGTAATCTTGCTTTGATTTATCATCCTGAGGGTGCCAGAGATAAAATGTAGTATAGTTTTGTTTTATAAAATCCACTTTTATATTCAAATGTAGGAACTGGGTTTTACAGTTTGAATCCCTGCTGCATCTGCCCCCTCCCCATATCCTTGCCTCAGGTTCTGAGCTACAGGCAGTTACATTTGGGTATGTCATTTTAGGCAAAAATAACTAGCGCAAATAGTTATTTTTAAAAGTTGCCAATCAGACAATGCTGTGCTGTTACAGTAATGTACTGTTAAACCAAGGTCTCTGGAATTTAAAGGTATAATTAACCATTTACGCCTCTGTTACTATTTCTTACAGTTTATGAAGATGCCTAGAAACTACTTCTCCAACAGAAATCCCCAGTCACCCTTGTAGGTGATGTTATTGTGACATTAGCTAGCTTAGTTCATGCGAAGAAACATGTCATAATGGTCGTGTCGCACCAAACTGTGCATGTGCAGGCCGTCAAATCAAAGGCACTCATTCGATATAAAGAGAAAATTAACAACTAATGACACGTTTCACTTCTCTCATTGACTTTCCAAACCGGGTCTGGTTTGTTGAGTCTGCTTCGCAAGACCTTCCCTGAAGTATCAGCATGTTAGACCTCTAGGTTTGAAAATTCTGCAAACTAAATGTTATGCAGGTGAGTGAGGACCCAAAAGCGACTTAACAGAAACTGAGTTTATTAAAGTCCAAACAGGGAAAACATAATCCTCAATCCTTTACAGGAGATGTCCAAACAGGGAAAACATAAATCCTCTAGTTGTTGAGGAGAATTGCAGGTCAAGCGGCAACAGACTGCAGGTCCCTTCGGGTAGGCGCGGGCCGTAGCGGACAGAGACACCTGCTCACACGCAGCATCTGATGAAAAGGCAAAACACGACAGGACGGAACAAGGGCACAGCAAACAAGAATCCGACAAGGACAGAGGCAGAAACCGAGAGAGAAATAGAGACCTAATCAGAGGGCAAAATAGGGGACAGGTGTGAGAGAGTAAACAAGGTCGTTAGGAGAATGAGGAACAGCTGGGAGCAGGAACGGAACGATAGAGAGAGAGAGGGATAGAGAGAGAGAAAGAAACCTAATACGACCAGCAGGGAGAAACGAAGAGAAGAGAAAGCACAGTGACAAGACATGACAATACAATACATGACACTAAAGCCAAGGCATTTTTTTCGGAGCTAATACAAGTCTTCAAGTCTCAGGAAAGATTAATTTTTGTGTTGAACATGTAATCCTTATGAACTCTACAAAATATTCACAACTAATAAACCCTGGTTTAGCTCAGGCAAGATTAATGTTTGTGTTGAAAATGTAATCCCTGTTACAAAATATTCCCCCAAAATAAGCCCTGTTTTACCAGCCTGGCCTCGAATACTAGATATAACATAGTAAAGCTACATTTATATCCCTCCAATTACTATGATGTGTTATGTTTGGTATGGTTACGTAAGACAGGAGGTTACTTGCATTTTCAAAACTCGAAGCACAGAAATCTAAACAGATCATAAAAATGATAGACACTAGTCTGAATAAAATTGACAGTGTCTCAAGAATCGAATCGCATTAAGCTAAACAAAGCTTCATGTGAATATTGTCACCAAACAACTGTAAGACGTTAAGTTTAAGGAAAAGGAGACGTTGTCCACTCCATTTCAACCCAAAACTATACTAGAGAAATATGCCCTCTTCAGCTTGGGACTGAGATATACAATAAGAAAAATAAAATGGGCAGCTGTGTGTATATATTTAGCCATTGAGCTATAAAATAATAACAACCTCTGCTGTGAGGTATGAAAACGACTTAACAAGCTCACGCTCACTTTGTTTTGTCAAAGGAATAGTTCCTTGACATATTTTTCCTGTTCTCATATTCTGAGATATCTCAGAGCCTAAATATTTAGCCACAGTGCTAAACCAGTGTCAAAGTGAAACCCAATTTCTTCTCTCATGATGTAAGTCCCGTCCTTAATGAAATTTTGCAGGATTTAATTCATGGGGGAGAAAAGTCAATCGCACCTCTTGTCAATAGAATATTTTTGTGTTAACAACAGACTTTTCTCCACAGTCAATCAGCATTGCAATAGTAGTACATTGCTTAATGATTAAGCCACCAATGTGGTAATCACGTATGATAACAGTTTAATCATTTTTGCCCATTTTTTTAAATTACAAAACAAATAGTTATATAGTGCAACTTGTTTGAGACACTGATGCTACTGTTTTCAACTGTTTTTGTTGATCCTTTTCTCTTTCACTGTTGATTCAATAGATGGTTAATTACTTTGCATTTATAGTATTGATTGATGTGACGTAGAAGTCCGTCGTTGGCCGCGGGCAGCATTTGGTTCTTTAACACACGGACACATTCATCACTCCTCCCTGCTCCATTATCAGATAAGGTAACAATGTGGGTCGACACACAAGTTAACTTTTCTATCTTATTTTCCACCCTAATTTGCAAATAAATTCATTAAAAATCCTACAATGGGATTTTCTGGATTTTTTTTCTAATTTTGTCTGTCATAGTTGAAGTGTACCTGTGATGAAAACTGTTATGTTGTGATATTGTTTCATAAACATGTTGCAATGTATATACTTTAGTATGTTTAGTTAAAGGGAAAATGTAGGTTTGTATAGGTAATTGCTTAATTAATTTGTGTTAATTGTTCTGAGGGGAGGGGCTAGTCCTACAAAAGGAGCCTATCTTTCAGTTCAGGGAGAGGCATTTTGGATTCAGCTGTGAATGGGGCAGCATTGTGTTTAGCTGTCCCATAAGGTATATACGTTTGATAACAGTACTGTTGTTTTTGTTCCGGAATCACTATGTAAATAAACACCCTTGCACAGAAGAACCTTTGCGGCTCCGCTGTCTTTTTTATTTTGATAGAGGTTAGGCCTTCTGGCCTACCCTACGTGATTGATCATTAATTATTCATCTACACTTTGATATTTTAACCACTTCCAAATAGTAACCCTTTCACTCCAATGTACCAGTGATACAGCAAATAATTTTAAACTACTTTTACAAAACAATGGAGTTCTTAATTATTGATCAACTGCCGAGTACTAATCAAAGCAAAGTATTTATCATTGCCAGTTTACCTAATTGTAAACAACCCAATTAACCCCTTTTGATATACAGAACCTACTGTGATCAACTGTAAGTAAGACATTTAGTTAATTGACATTAAAGTAATAACACCACTGGCCGGTGGATTAAAGCAGCTGTGCTCATTTAATGCTCCCATTTACCAATAAATTGCCCAACCAATTTCTGCAGGCCTATTGCTAATACTGTAATTGAGTAAAGTTGGTTATCCACTGTCGGTATACCGCCTCTCATCATCATTTCTCACAAGGTCAATAAGAGGACAGACATCCCTCTAAGGTCTATCCATCTTTTAGTTCCAGATTGGTATTAAAAACCTTATCTTAAGTGACAATCCTGTCTAAACGTTCAGAAAACATGCCTGAGATGGCAGCTCTATGGCACGAACCATCTGTTACTTATTCAGGCTCGGGTCTATTTTTCTCTATTTCCACCTGACTGACATGCCCAAAGAAAACTGCCTGTTGATCAGGCCCTGAAGCCAGGATATGCATATAATTGATACCATTGGAAAGAAAACACTCTGAAGTTTGTAGAAATGTTAAAATAATGTATACTATAACACAATAGATATTGTCGGATAATATCCAAAGAAAAACCAACCGGAATTTTTGTTTTTTGAGAGCCCATGCTCTTCCAATGGAACGTATAGGGGGGAAAATGTATCTAGCTCAGAGTATGCAATTCCTATGGCTTCCACTGGGTGTCAGTAGTCTGTTAACTAGTGTAGTCTCTGTTAGTAGTCTCTGTTAACTGGTTATAGAACCTGTGTGTGAGTGTGAAATGATGTCTCCTTCTTCTGCTCATTGGCTAGAGGATTCTTCTCTTCATCTTTCTTTCCGGCCTTTTGGTCTGGGCCCTCTGTTTCTGTCCTTTGGCTCGAACCGTCTTCCTCCTTCAGATGTTCTCAGGGCCCTGCTCTCCCTCCCTCCAGTCACCCATCAATGGCTTCCACTCTGGGAGGTGCTTGCAGTGGAATAGATGATGCCAGTGAGACCAGTCCGCCACTCGCATGGCTGTTGGTGTCACCATGGTTACCTGGAACAGACCCATCCATCGTGGTTGGTTCCATTTTCGCTTGTGGATTTTCGCTTGTGAGTTTCACCCAGTTTCCAACGTATATGGGAGGCTCGTCAGGGTCTTCACCTGGGGTAACCTTGTTTGCTTTCCTGTGGGCAGAGTGGAGAGACCTGACAATAGCGGTTAGTTCCTTCATGTACTCAATGTGATCACACTGTGCCTCAGTTATGTCTATCTGTCTGTCAGTCATAGGTCGAACACCTGGTGTGTTCACGAGTCGTCCTGTTAACATATCGTAAGGTGTACACCCAATACCTTTGTTAAGGCTGCTGCGCATTTTCATGAGGACAAGGGGCAAGAATTCCACACAGCTCATTTTTGTGGAATGGCAGGCTTTTGCAAGCCCCACTTTGATCATTTGATTAACCTTCTCTATAGTCCCGTTACTCCGCGGGTGATAGATGGACACACATTTCTCGTCAAAACCCATCACTTTGGCCACTTGGGCAACAACATCTCCTGTGAAATGGGTGCCATTGTCTGCAGACTAAATCTCAGGCACACCGAACGTGGGTTGCAATTTTGCAACTGTTCGCATCACAGTTGGTGGTGGGAAATGCTTCCACCCACCTGGTGAATCTGTCAATTATCACCAGGCAGTATCTCTTTCTTTCTTTTCGCTCCATAGCAAGGTGGACCAAATTACTTTTTGGAGTGGAATGGTAAATTAACTGTTTTACGTACTGTGTCAAATTCGGGCAAAACCATTTGGCTGAAATCTTCTCTACCATATCCCCCCTTGACGAATGACTCATACCATGAGCCAATCGGCAAACAGTAGAGAGTAACCACGGTTTACACATCAAACCATGTGACCATATTCCAGACTTAGGGCAAAGGGGGCACCCTTTGACCCTCCAAACCTGATGATTAAGAACATCAGCATGTTGCTGTTTCTCAAGGTCAGTAGTTTCAGGTGACATAAACGACTGAGAGTGCATGTGTGTGACAACGGGATCCGGTCAATTTGGCCGCCTCATCAGCTATGCTGTTACCAATGCAAGCATAATCACTCCTACCAGTGTATGTCTCAACCTTAGCAATAGCCAATTTGTTAGGTTATTGCAGGGCTTCAGTCAACTGTTCAACATATGCCCTATTCTTCATAGGTTTTCCTGTGGTGTTAGTAAACCCTCTTGCTCTCCAAACCCCACACCATGACAAACAAACCCCAATAGCATATGTCGAGTCTGAATAGTCAGTAAGGGCCTTCCCTTCCCCCAATTCACAAGCTGTTTTCAGAGCTAATAATTCTGCCTGTTGCACTGGTAAATGTTCTGGTAGGAGCTGTAATAACTAAACATCTACTACAGAAAATCCTACACTTCTGTCACGTTCTGACCATAGTTCTTGTGTGTTTTCCTTGTTTTAGTGTTGGTCAGGATGTGAGCTGGGTGGGCATTCTATATTGTGTGTCTAGTTTGTCTGTTTCTGTGTTTGGCCTGATATGATTCTCAATCAGAGGCAGGTGTTAGTCATTGTCTCTGATTGGGAACCATATTTAGGTAGCTTGTTTTGTGTAGGGGGTTTGTGAGTGATTGTTTCTTGTCTTTGTGTCTATGCACCAGATAGGACTGTTTGCGGTTTTCACATTTGTTGTTTTGTAATTTGAAGTGTTCAGTTGGGATTTATTATTAAAGAAGATGAACACCCACTTCGCTGCGCTTTGGTCCTCTCTTTCCCAGGAAGAAAGCCGTTACAACTTGGATCTATATAAGCAGAACCATCAACGAACAGCACTATGTCAGAGTCAAATAGAGGTTTATCAAACTAATCTTTGTCCAGTACACATTCCCGGGCTGTCCTGATGCCTCTGTTACTGTTACTAACTATTAGCTCTATGGAAGCCCGAACAACTTGTCCAGGATTGCCTAAACAGGAACAGTGAGCTCCAGTGTCTATTAGAAATGGTAGGTCATGTCCATTAACATTAAGAGTGTCCGTTGGCTCTTCTCTTCCGTCATTGAATTCATGCTGGGGACACTGGATCAGGGGAGTCGAGCACCTTCATTTTTAGTATTATTTTTTTATTTAACCAAGTAAGCTAGTTGAGAAAAAGTTATCATATGCAACTGCGACCTGGCCAAGATAAATCAAAGCAATGCGACAGAAACAACAACACAGAGTTACATGGAAATAACAAGCAGACAGTCAATAACACAATAGAAAAAATGAAAGTCTACAGAGTCTGTGCAAATGGCATGAGGATGTATGGCAATAAATAGGCCATAGTAGCAAAGTACTTACAATTTAGCAGATTAACACTAGGAGTGACAGATGAGCAGATGATGATGAGCAGATGATGGTGTGTAAGTAGTGATACTGGTATGCACATGAGCAGCAAAGTAAATAAAAACAATATGAGGATGAGGTAGGTAGATTGGGTGGGATATTTACAGCTGCAGCAATAGGTTAGCAGCTCAGATAGCTGATGTTTAAAGTTAGTGAGGGAAATGTAAGTCTCCAGCTTCAGCAATTTTTGCAATTCGTTCCAGTCACTGGCAGCAGAGAACTGTAAGGAAAGGCAGCCAAAGGAGGTGTTGGCTTTGTGGATGACCCGTGAGATATACCTGCTGCGGCGCGTGCTACGGGTGGGTGTTACCGTGACCAGTGAGCTGAGAAAAGGCGGAGCTTTACCTAGCATAGACTTGTAGATGACCTGGAGCCAATGGGTCTGGTGATGAATATGTAGCGAGGGCCAGCCGACGAGAGCATACAGGTCGCAGTGGTGTGTGGTATAAGGCGCTTTGGTAACAAAACGGATGGCACTGTGATAGACTACATCCAATTTGGTGAGTAGAGTATTGGAAGCTATTTTGTAGATGACATCGCCAAAGTCGAGGATCGGTAGGATAGTCAGTTTTACTAGGGTAAGTTTGGCGGCATGAGTGAACGAGACTTTGTTCCGAAATAGATTGGAGAGGTTTGATATGAGTCTGGAAGGAGAGTTTACAGTCTAGCCAGACACCTAGGTATTTGTAGAGTTCCACGTATTCTTGGTCAGAACCGTCCAGAGTAGTGATGCTAGTCGGGTGGGCGGGTGCAGGCAGCGAATGGTTGAAAAGCATGCATTTGGTTTTGCTAGCATTTAAGAGCAGTTGGAGGCCACAGAAGGAGTGTTGAAGCTCATTTGGAGGTTAGTTAACACAGTGTCCAAAGAAGGGCCAGATGTATACAGAATGGTGTTGTCTGCATAGAGGTTGATCAGAGAATCACCCACAGCAAGAGCGACATCATAGATATATACAGAGAAAAGAGTCGGCCCGAGAATTGAACCCTGTGGTACCCCCAAAGAGACTGCCAGAGGTCCGGGCAACAGACCCTCCGATTTTACACACTGAACTCTATCTGCAAATTAATTGGTGAACCAGGCGAGGCAGTCATTTGAGAAACCAAGGCTATTGATTCTGCCTATAAGAATACTGTGATTGACAGAGTCGAAAGCCTTGGCCAGGTCGATGAAGACGGCTGCACAGTACTGTCTTTTATCGATGGCGGTTATGATATCGTTTAGTACCTTGAGCGTGGCTGAGGTGCACCCCTGACAAGCTCAGAATCCGGATTGCACAGAGGAGTGGGTACAGTGGGATTCAAAATGGTCAGTGATCTGTTTATTAACTTGGCTTTCAAAGACTTTAGAAAGGCAGGGCAGGATGGATATAGGTCTGTAACAGTTGGGGTCTAGAGTGTCACCGCCTTTGGAGAGGGGGATGACAGCGGCAGCTTTCCAATCTTTAGTGATCTCGGACGAAATGAAAGAGAGGTTGAACAGACTGGTAATAGGGGTTGCAACAATGGTTGCAACAATAATTTTAGAAAGAGAGGGTCCAGATTGTCTAGCCCAGCTGATTTGTATTGGTCCAGGTTTTGCCGCTCTTTCAGAGCATCTGCGATCTGGATTTGGGTGAAGGAGAAGCTGGGGAGACTCGGGCAAGTAGCTGCGAGGGGTAAGGAGCTGTTGGCTGGGGTTGTGGTAGCCAGGAGGAAAGCATGGTCAGCCGTAGAGAAATGCTTATTGAAATATTTGATTTTCCTTGATTTATCGGTGGTGACCGTGTCGCCTAGCCTCATTGCAGTGGGCAGCTGGGAGGAGGTGCTCTTGTTCTCCATGGACTTTACAGCGTCCCAAAGATTTTTGGAGCTAGAGCTACAGGATGCAAATTTCTGTTTGAAAAAGCTAGCCTTTGCTTTACTGATTGACTATGTGTATTGGTTCCCGACTTCCCTGAACAGTTGCATATCGCGGGGACTATTCAATGCTATTGCACTCCGCCACAGGATGTTTTTGTGCTGGTCAGTCAGGTCTGGAGTGAACCAAGGGCTATATCTGTTCTTAGTTCTATATGTTTTTGAACGAGGCATGCTTATTTAAGATGGTGAGGAAATTATATTTAAAGAACGACCAGACATCCTCGACTGACGGGATGAGGTCAATATCCTTCCAGGACACCTGGGCCAGGTCGATTAGAAAGGGCTGCTCGCAGAAGTGTTTTAGGGAGAATTTGACAGTGATGAGGGGTGGTTGTTTGACTGCGGACCCATAGAGGAGGCAGGCAATGAGGCAGTGATCGCTGAGATCCTGATTGAAAACAGCAGAGGTGTATTTGGAGGGCAAGTTGGTCAGGATAATATCTATGAGGGTGCCCATGTTTATGGATTTAGGGTTGTACCTGGTGCGTTTCCTTGGTAATTAGTGTGAGATTGAGGGCATCTAGCTTAGATTGTAGGACTGCTGGGGTGTTAACCTCTATAGTAACTCCCCATCCCGGGTCCGGGAGCGTAATCCCCGACTGACACTAATTAGCATAACGCAACAGACATAAATATTCATAGAAAATATTCCTATTCATGAAAATCACAAGTGAAATATATTGAGACACAGCTTAGCCTTTTGTTAATCACCCTGTCATCTCAGATTTTCAAAATATGCTTTACAGCCAAAGCTAGACAAGCATTTGTGTAAGTTTATCGATAGCCTAGCATAGCATTTTGTCCAGCTAGCAGCAGGTAACGGAAATCAGAAAAGCAATCAAATTAAATTGTTTCTCTTTGATGAGCTTCGGATGTTTTCACTCACGAGACTCCTAGTTAGATGTTCCTTTTTTCCAAAAATATTATTTTTTGTAGGCGAAATAGCTCCGTTTGTTCTTCACATTTGGAAATCGACAGGAAATTGCAGTCACGAAAACGGCAAAAATGATTCCAAATTAGCTCCATAATATCGACAGAAACATGACAAACGTTGTTTAGAATTAATAATGAATTTCAATACATATGAACCATACCGATTGCATAATTGGCCTATGAGGATCCGTAGGACCGTGATCATTGACAATTCACATTACACAATATGTTTGAAGCGTGTGCTCCAAGCCGCGCTCCGCAGTAATAACTATTAACAGTAACTGAATGGCCCACTCTCCCGATCGCCACAGATAATTCAGATTAAAGGTAACAGAGTCGGTGGACTTAAGTGGATTCATGGACACAGAACTTCTGGATCAGATGGACATTTCCACCTGACCTAATTAAAGCGCCCCTGGGCCAGCTGAGTGAATGGCAATGAATTAAAGGATTATTCCACCAACTCCATGGGCCTTTTCTACAGTGACTGTTAGCATTCAGTCCAGTGACAAGGTAGACAGTATCCTCCCAACGGTCAGCGATCTTCCACTTTCCCCGCTCCCCCTTGTTAGCCAGCAATACTCGATCCCCAATCTCCACTGGTGCTCCTCTGACTCTTCTGTCATAAAGGTCAGCATGCATCTTCAACTGCTTCGCTGCAGATGCCTGTGCTGCATTTATGGCTTCTTTCAGATCTCTCCTCAAAGATTGAACAAACTGGTCATAGTCGACAACTTCTGGGTTCTCTATGACAGAGCCAAAGACTATGTCAACAGGCAGTGTTGGCATCCTCCCAAACATTAGCAGGAAAGGGGCAAAGCCTGTGGTCTCGTGGGTTGTACAATTGTACACAAATGTGAGGGACTTCAGCGCCTGACGCCATCTGTGCCTTGCTCTCGTTGGCAGAGCCCGGATCATATTTCCCAAAGTCCTATTCATCCTTTCGCAGGACCCATTCCCCATCAGATGGTACGGCGTGGTGTGAGACTTCTGAACGCCTGCAACACTCAACAGTTCACGTTACTTACTCATCAGTAGTTCGTTTTGGCAGAACATCGACATCGGTCTGCTCTGATGGCATAACAGCCTGTGGAAGCTGTGGCAACAGCAGTCCATGTGAGCCCACTTCACCCACCCAGCACCTGTGTGAATGAAGAACAGCTGCAACTTCATGTCTTGATAAAGCACCAGATGGGGGATCAACAGTAGCCTGACAGCTAATGACCACTTCGTTGGAGTCAGAGGCTTTGTCAAAGGGGTGGCTGGACCAGCAAAACACATCTTGCACTCTGTCTGTGTGCACAGCATCAGCTTCAGCTAGTACGGTCTTGTATGGGACCCTTGTCAGGCGATGGAGTGCACTGAGTCGTACGAAGGGCTCTCTGCTCAAAGCATCTGCAACAACATTTATTTTTCCAGGGATGTACCTGATGTCAAACTCATACGGTGCCAGCTTAGCGACCCATCTCAGTTCACAAGCATCAAGCTTTGCTTTGGTCAGAATGTATGTCAAGGGATTATTATCTGTCCATACCGTGAACTGCTGTCCCCGTAGCAAGTGGTGGAACTTGTCACAGATAGCCCATTTCATGGCAAAGAACTCGAGCCTGTGCGCAGGATACCTCGACTGCGCATAACTGAGGGACTTGCTCGTGAAGGCTAAAGGTCTCGCTGTAGCTCCCGGTTCCTGCAGCTGAGACAGCACGGCACCAAAGCCATTGCTGGATGCATCCACCGAGAGTAGAAAGGGTTTTTCGAAGTTGGGGTGGGCCAATAAAACCTGGTCCATTAAGGCTTGCTTTAGCTGGAATAAGGCCTGTCTGCATTCTGTTGTCCAGTCGGCACCAGTCAACTTCCTGACAGGTGAGCGTTGCTTCTTTTTCCAGCGTGGAGCCTTGTGTCCAGTAGTCAATCCAAAGAGAGGCTTTGCAATGGTCGAGCAACCTTCAATGAACTGTTGATAATACACCACCATCCCAAGGAATGACCTCAATTTCTTCTGAGATAGAATGTCAGTGCCATCTTCCATCAGATCAGCTTCTGTTACTCCTGTAATGGCCCTCACCTTCTCAGGGTCTTGTAGCTACACCATCAGCACTAATGATATGCCCCAGAAGCTTCACAGACCTCTGCAGAAAGTTACACTTTTTGACGCCAACTTCAGGTCGTGAGCATTGAGAAGCTCAAAAACCATTTCCAGGCGCTGTATAGCCAAATCTTCAGTGGGCGCATAGACCAAGACATCATCAAGGTAACACAGCAGGCTAAGAAAATTCTGATCCCCAAAGATGTTTACCATCATCCTCATAAAGGTTGCAGGACCGTTACATAACCCCTGTGGCATACGATTGTATTTGTACATTCCATATGGCGACGTAAAAGCTGTGAATCTCCGGTCATCCTCATGCACTTCCACATTGTAGTAGCCAGAGGTAAGGTCCATTGTCGAGAAAAAGGCATTTCCACCTAAAGCAGCCAGCGCGTCAGCCTGGTGAGCGAGTGGGTGGGTGTCTTTGATGGGGCGAGCATTGAGCAAACGAAAATCAGTACAGAGTCTCCGGTCTCCAGACTTCTTCCATACAAGAGCAAGGGGAGAGGCGAACTCACTACTAGACTTCCTTATGATATCACGTTTTTCCATCTCATTCAATGCTTGTTTGAGCTTCTCATAATGATTTGGTGAAAGGCGTCGGTAGGGAATCCGAAACGGTTTCTCATCACTCAGTTGAATGCGGTGAAGACATCCGGAAGCTTTTCCACAATCCAACTTGTGCCTGGAATAAATAGACTGGTACTCAGCTATGAGCTGGATGAGTTTCTTCTTACCAGCAGGAGACGCTTGACAGGAGGAGACATTTAATATCAGTCAAACCTAAGTCACATAAGACCTCTGGATCGTTTGAACCGTCAGGTCACTGAGCACTGAATAGTCTGGGCTGGGTATCTCCGGCGCGGCCCACGCGCGGCCCACGCTTGGGCCGCGCCGGAGACGCCCACGCTTGGATTGCGTCCTACCTGACAGGTCGCTCCTACCAGGTGGCGTGGCGAGAATCTGTCTCCTCACCACGCGCTCTCACCACTGGTGTCCCCCAGGTCGCTCTGTGTCCCCCAGGTCGCTCTGGATAAGAGCGTCTGCTAAATGACTTAAATGTAAATGTAAAATGTAATGTAAATGTATTGGGTACTTCCATGTGGGGCCTCACAGCAGGCATGGTGATCGGCATGACAGCACCAACTTCCTGCTTCATTGTTGCGATGGCTGGGGTCACCTTAGATAAGTGAGAGTACCTCAGCTCCCTCCTGTATTCATCCAACCTCTTATGAAAATCTGCAGTGGTCCACTGCTGTAATGGCTTGCACTTAAAGATAAGGGACAGTTCAGCGTTAGGGCAATGTCTGATGAACATGACTGTGAACTCACGAGATGGGCCTTCAACACTTTTTTTTCTGTCGCTTTAGACAATCTTCAGTAATCTCCATAGCCCTGTTCAGTCTGAGCCAATATTCAAATGGTTGTTCATCAGTCAGAGGTAATGTGGCATAAAAGTCAGCAAGGGGCATGCTTGAAAAAAACGTGTCACTAAAATGTTGTTTCAGTATGTCAAAGATGGGACTCGGGACTTTAGATAAATCAATGGAGGGATTGCTGCGTATGCCAACTTTAACAACATCGCGGGCCCTTCCCATAAGCCTGACCATAATCTCAACTGCTTGGTCCATCACAGATATGCCCCTCTTATGCATGTAAACCATGACCATATCCTCCCACTCATGCACTATGCACTTTTCAGAGCCATCCCCCCGAAAGTACACCGGTTCTCTGATATCAGACATCAATACCAGGTTCAGGCCTGACACATCCATATCCCTCGAGCTGCATACACTCCCCATAACATTGTCCCCAACATGTCCAACAATTGCCTTTGACTCCAAACAGGAGGCAATGTTCTCCCCAATGGAATGACCAATCTGCTGTACTATGTTTGCTATGAAATCCATGGAGACCTCCCCACTCCCAGTATTTGGCAAAACTGTTTCATACACATCCTTGGGCGTGTCCATGGGTAAACTATCATCAAAACCCTCCAGTTTAGGCATAGGTGTAGAAGCAACTTCAATTTTGGTTGGACCCCTACCAACAGATGGTGACAGATTAAATGACAGGAAACCCCTACCTCTCCCAACACCTTCCATTTTAACAATGGGAAATCAACACACTAATAAAAATGTAAATAGCAAAAATGTATATATATATATATTTTAACCTCATGTCAAAATCTAACCTATATCTAGTACACTGGTAAAACTCACCCTACTTATATCAGATATACATTAGAATTGAAAATTAACAAGTAACACAAAAGTTATCGTTTATCTGTGAAGAGCCTCAGTCAGAGAAATCCTCAATTTCGAAAACGCTGTAGTGGCGCCCTCTTGTGGTGAAATGTGATACCGCCATACACTGAACCAGCAACGTCTTATCTGATTCTTCAACGGCAACCACAGCGAAGTTCTGAGATGGAAATCCAGCGAAGGATGATCCGATCCAGAAGAACGGTCACGGCACCACTGTAACAATACTCTGCTTGCATTGTGTTCAATCAGTCATCGACACGGAACACCACGTGTAGCACCAGTCATGGAGATTTATTCTGATAGGAACAGCACAAAATTGCACATCATGCAATGCACGGCTCACCATCCAACTCTGCACTCACGCACGCTGGTTTGGTGCTTGTTCACTGAGACGATTCTAACTGGAACATCCCCACTCATAAGCAAGCTACACAAACCAACCAATAAGCTGCAATGTTGAGTAGGTTGAGGGCAAGACAAAACTCAAACCAAAAACCCATTGGCTTAATACTTGTAGAGGATAGGGGGCAGTATTTTCACTTTGGATGAATTGCGTGCCCATAGTGAACTGCATCCTACTCTGTCCTAGATTACTAATATATGCATATTATTATTACAATTGGATAGAAAACACTCTGAAGGTTCTAAAACTGTTTGAATTATGTATGTGAGTATAACAGAACTCATAGGGCAGGCAAACTTCTTAACAGGAAGTGGAAATTCTGGGTCTGGTTGATTTTCAACTCATCGCCTATTCACATCCCAGTAAGAAATGGATCTGTTCGCACTTCCAATGCCTTCCACTAGATGTCAACAGTCAGTAGAACATGGAATGAAGCCTCTAGTGTGATGTGGGACCGGATGGGAGGGGATGAGTCAGTTGTCTGGCAGAATGCCAGTTCCTGGTTACGCGCATTACTCTTGATATTGCCATGCATTCCATTACTCTGCAGACAAAAACGAATGCTCCAGTTGGATCGTTATTGGATATATATGATAATAACATCCTGAAGATTGATTCTCTACTGAGTTTGACCAGTTTATTCGACCTGGAATATAACTTTTTGAAGTTTTCATCCGAGTTCGCCTGGACTGGCGCTAGCTTTTGAACATGTGAGCTAAACGTGCTAGCAAAAGTAGCTAATTGGACACTAGTAATAGACATTATCGAACAAAACATCGATTTATTGCGGAACTATGATTCCTGGCACTGCATTCTGATGAAAGATCATCAAAGGTAAGGGGTAGCCGGTTTTATTTTAATAAGAGTTATTTTGCAGAGGTTGCTTGACGAGGCATCTGAGGCTGCCCTATCCTACGGGGGTGGCTGGTTATGAGTTAAATACTAGTTATTTTGGAGAGGCGGTTTAGTGATAATCATATATAAAAAAATTGCCACCCCAACTCACTCCACAAAAAGGAGCAGACTGGAAGACCCTAGACATATGGCCACCTGTAAAAAAACACACAAACTACTAAATAATCAAAAGAAAAGTACAATGTGACACCATCCATGGGTGACCTATTCAGAGAGCAAGAAAATGAGGACTAGACACTGCACTGAAGAAGGCCCAGCTTGCACAGATCGAGAGTGGTGATTTTACTCACAATGTGATTGCTGCTCAAGTTGTTTCTACAGGCTAACCACAACCACAACCTGCAGCTCCCCCACAGTCACATCAGTCACACCCGTTACCCTGGTGCCTGCAGGGTATGTGCTTTTCACTACTCAGCCTTATGGTGACGCACAAACATGGACTGGAAGAAGTGGTGGGCCCGCCAGAGTCCCTCGTGACTGGAACAACACTCAATGCTGGACCTGTGGGCAGTTGGGGATTGTGAGTTTGCAGTGTGGGGGAAATGGAAGAGGTTACAACAGGGGCAGAGGAAACATTGGGCCTGGCAGAGGAAGAGGAAACTTTGCTAATGCACATCATGGAGTGTACTACCCAACATGGCAACAGTATGCTCCTCAACCACAATATCACTGACCCGAAGCTGGAAATGCTCCCCGGGGGCAACCTGTACCCTATGGACAAGGAGGACAAGTTAATGACAGAGGACAGCTGTGGCCAATTGGAAATCAGAACACCAACAGTTCTTATTTCTCTCAGAATCAACTATTTGTTTACCTTTGTTTATCTGTCGGCCCAAGCCCCGAACTCAGGCCCTGTGTGTAGTTAACCGACCCTCTGCCCATTCATCGTCATTTTACCTGTTGCTGTTGACTTAGCTGATTAGCTGTTGTTGTCTTACCCATTGTTGACTTAACTAGCTCTCCCAATCAACACGTGATTGCTTTATGCCTCACTTTATTTATCTCTTGTAAACTGTTGTTTAGGATAATTATCATTGTTTTAGTTTACTGCGGAGCCCGTAGTCCAACTGTACATACCTAGACACCTCCTTTGTCCCATCTCCCACATATGCGGTTGTAACAGGGTTATATTGGTGATTCCCCTTGCCACTTTATTGTTAAAGAAGAAGTTACAGGTCTGTGTGAGCCAGAAATCTTGCTTGTTTGTAGGTGACCAAATACTTATTTTCCACCATAATTTGCAAATAAATTCATTAAAAAATCCTACAATGTGATTTTCTGGATTTTTTTCTCATTTTGTCTGTCATAGTTGAAGTGTACCTATGATGAAAATTACAGGCGTCTCATCTTAAGTGGGAGAACTTGCACAATTGGTGGCTGACTAAATACTTTTTTGCCCCACTGTATATGCATATCCTAGCTTCTGGGCCTGAGTAGCACGCTTTTCATCCAAAATTACAAATGCTGCCCCCTACCCTAATGGAGTTAAACAATGCCACTTTAATAATGTTTACATATCTTACATTACTCATTTCATATATACATACAGTATCTTATACCATCTATTGCATCTTGACTATGCCGCTCGGCCATCGCTCACCATCGCTCACACATATTCTTATTCCATCCCTTTAGATTTGTGTGTATTAGGTAGTTGTTGTGGAATTGTTTGTTTACTTGTTAGATATTACTGCACTGTCGGAACTTGAAGCACAAGCATTTCGCTACTCTCGCAATAACATCTGCTAACCATGTGTATGTGACCAATAAAATTTGATTAGATTCTTTCAGCCTTTTAATTGATAACTTAAAGGACAACTCTGACAATTTTACATGTGGGTTGTTATTATGAAGTATTTAGTGATGTTTTGTGTAATTTACTCATTTCATGTCTATTGACTGTTAATGTCATGCAGGTGAATGAGGACCCAAAAGCGACTTGGCGAAAACAGAGTCTTTAATCCAGTAAAGTAATTCTACAAACATAAGACATAATTCCACTCGTAATGACGAGAACAGACTGGAGACTCGATCAAGAACTGCAGGTTGCCTCGGGAAGGCACTTGAACCGAGCAGACTCAGACACCTGCTCTCCACGCAGCATCTGAGGGAAACACGACACGACAGGGCGATACACAGACACAGCACGGTGAACAATAGACAAGGATCCGACAGGACAGGAACGGAAAACAAGGGAAGAAATAGGGACTCTAATCAGGGGAAAAGATAAGGAACAGGTGTGGGAAGACTAAATGATTGATTAGGGGAATAGGAACAGCTGGGAGCAGGAACGGAACGATAGAGAGAAGAGAGAGAGGAAGGGAGAGAGAAAAAGGGGAACGAACCTAAAAAGACCAGCAGGGGGAAACTGAACAGAGGGAAAAGCAAAATGACAAGACAATCTAAGACAAAACATGACAGTACCCCCCCACTCACCGAGCGCCTCCTGGCGCACTCGAGGAGGAATCCTGGCGGCAACGGAGGAAATCATCAATGAGTGAACGGTCCAGCACGTCCCGAGACGGAACCCAACTCCTCTCCTCAGGACCGTAACCCTCCCAATCCACTAAGTATTGGTGACCCCGTCCCCGAGAACGCATGTCCATGATCCTACGTACCTTGTAAATAGGTGCGCTCTCGACAAGGACGGGAGGGGGAGGGAAGACGAACGGGGTGCGAAGAAAGGGCTTGACACAGGAGACATGGAAGACAGGATGGACGCGACGAAGATGTCGCGGAAGAAGCAGTCGCACAGCGACAGGATTGACGACCTGGGAGACACGGAACGGACCAATGAACCGCGGAGTCAACTTACGAGAAGCTGTCGTAAGAGGAAGGTTGCGAGTGGAAAGCCACACTCTCTGGCCGCAACAATACCTTGGACTCTTAATCCTGCGTTTATTGGCGGCTCTCACAGTCTGTGCCCTGTGACGGCAAAGTGCAGACCTCACCCTCCTCCAGGTGCGCTCACAACGTTGGACAAACGCTTGAGCGGAGGGAACGCTGGACTCGGCAAGCTGGGAAGAGAACAGAGGAGGCTGGTAACCCAGACTACTCTGAAACGGAGATAACCCGGTAGCAGACGAAGGAAGCGAGTTGTGAGCGTATTCTGCCCAGGGGTGCTGTGTCTGCCCAAGACGCAGGGTTTCTGAAAGAAAGGCTGCGTAGTATGCGACCAATCGTCTGATTGGCCCTCTCTGCTTGACCGTTAGACTGGGGATGAAACCCGGAAGAGAGACTGACGGACGCACCAATCAAACGACAGAACTCCCTCCAAAACTGTGACGTGAATTGCGGGCCTCTGTCTGAAACGGCGTCTAACGGGAGGCCATGAATTCTGAACACATTCTCGATGATGATTTGTGCCGTCTCCTTAGCGGAAGGAAGTTTAGCGAGGGGAATGAAATGTGCCGCCTTAGAGAACCTATCGACAACCGTAAGAATCACAGTCTTCCCCGCAGACAAAGGCAGACCGGTAATGAAGTCTAGGGCGATGTGAGACCATGGTCGAGAAGGAATGGGGAGCGGTCTGAGACGACCGGCAGGAGGAGAGTTACCCGACTTAGTCTGCGCGCAGTCCGAACAAGCAGCCACGAAACGGCGCGTGTCACGCTCCTGAGTCGGCCACCAAAAGCGCTGGCGAAAAGACGCAAGAGTGCCTCGAACACCGGGATGACCAGCTAACTTGGCAGAGTGAGCCCACTGAAGAACAGCCAGACGAGTGGAAACAGGAACGAAAAGGAGGTTACTAGGACAAGCGCGCGGCGACGCAGTGTGCGTGAGTGCTTGCTTAACCTGTCTTTCAATTCCCCAGACTGTCAACCCGACAACACGCCCATAAGGAAGAATCCCCTCGGGATCAGTAGAAGCCACAGAAGAACTAAACAGACGGGATAAGGCATCAGGCTTGGTGTTTTTGCTACCCGGACGGTAAGAAATCACAAACTCGAAACGAGCGAAAAACAACGCCCAACGAGCTTGACGGGCATTAAGTCGTTTGGCAGAACGGATGTACTCAAGGTTCTTATGGTCTGTCCAAACGACAAAAGGAACGGTCGCCCCCTCCAACCACTGTCGCCATTCGCCTAGGGCTAAGCGGATGGCGAACAGTTCGCGGTTACCCACATCATAGTTGCGTTCAGATGGCGACAGGCGATGAGAAAAATAAGCGCAAGGATGAACCTTATCGTCAGACTGGAAGCGCTGGGATAGAATGGCTCCCACGCCTACCTCTGAAGCGTCAACCTCGACAATGAATTGTCTAGTGACGTCAGGAGTAACGAGGATAGGAGCGGACATAAAACGTTCTTTTAGAAGATCAAAAGCTCCCTGGGCGGAACCGGACCACTTAAAACACGTCTTGACAGAAGTAAGAGCTGTGAGAGGGGCAGCAACTTGACCGAAATTACGAATGAAACGCCGATAGAAATTAGCGAAACCTAAAAAGCGCTGCAACTCGACACGTGACCTTGGAACGGGCCAATCACTGACAGCTTGGACCTTAGCGGTATCCATCTGAATGCCTTCAGCGGAAATAACGGAACCGAGAAAAGTAACGGAGGAGACATGAAAAGAGCACTTCTCAGCCTTCACGTAGAGACAATTCTCTAAAAGGCGCTGTAGAACACGTCGAACGTGCTGAACATGAATCTCGAGTGACGGTGAAAAAATCAGGATATCGTCAAGATAGACAAAAACAAAGATGTTCAGCATGTCTCTCAGAACATCATTAACTAATGCCTGAAAAACAGCTGGCGCATTGGCGAGACCAAACGGCAGAACCCGGTACTCAAAATGCCCTAACGGAGTGTTAAACGCCGTTTTCCACTCGTCCCCCTCTCTGATGCGCACGAGATGGTAAGCGTTACGAAGGTCCAACTTAGTAAAGCACCTGGCTCCCTGCAGAATCTCGAAGGCTGATGACATAAGGGGAAGCGGATAACGATTCTTAACCGTTATGTCATTCAGCCCTCGATAATCCACGCAGGGGCGCAGAGTACCGTCCTTTTCTTAACAAAAAGAACCCCGCCCCGGCCGGAGAGGAAGAAGGCACTATGGTACCGGCGTCAAGAGACACAGACAAATAATCCTCGAGAGCCTTACGTTCGGGAGCCGACAGAGAGTATAGTCTACCCCGAGGAGGAGTGGTCCCCGGAAGGAGATCAATACTACAATCATACGACCGGTGAGGAGGAAGGGAGTTGGCTCGGGACAGACTGAAGACCGTGCGCAGATCATGATATTCCTCCGGCACTCCTGTCAAATCGCCAGGTTCCTCCTGAGAAGTGGGGACAGAAGAAATGGGAGGGATGGCAGACATTAAACACTTCACATGACAAGAAACGTTCCAGGATAGGATAGAATTACTAGACCAATTAATAGAAGGATTATGACATACTAGCCAGGGATGACCCAAAACAACAGGTGTAAAAGGTGAACGAAAAATCAAAAAAGAAATAGTCTCACTGTGGTTACCAGATACTGTGAGAGTTAAAGGTAGTGTCTCAAATCTGATACTGGGAAGATGACTACCATCTAAGGCAAACATGGGCGTAGGCTTGTCTAACTGTCTGAAAGGAATGTCATGTTTCCGAGCCCATGCTTCGTCCATGAAACAACCCTCAGCCCCCGAGTCAATCAAGGCACTGCATGTAGCACCCGAACCGGTCCAGCGTAGATGGACCGACATAGTAGTACAGGATCTAGATGAAGAGACCTGAGTAGTAGCGCTCACCAGTAGCCCTCCGCTTACTGATGAGCTCTGGCCTTTTATTGGACATGAATTGACAAAATGTCCATCAAATCTGCAATAGAGGCACAGGCGGTTGGTGATCCTCCGTTCCCTCTCCTTAGTCGAGATGCGAATACCTCCCAGCTGCATGGGCTCAGTCTCTGAGCCAGAGGAGGGAGATGGTTGTGATGCGGAGCAGGGAAACACCGTTGACGCGAGCTCTCTTCCACGAGCTTGGTGACGAAGATCTACCCGTCGTTCTATGCGGATGGCGAGAGCAATCAAAGAGTCCACACTGGAAGGAACCTCCCGAGAGAGAATCTCATCTTTGACCACTGCGTGGAGTCCCTCCAGAAAACGAGCGAGCAGCGCCGGCTCGTTCCAGTCACTAGAGGCAGCAAGAGTGCGAAACTCTATAGAGTAATCCGTTATGGATCGATCACCTTGGCATAGGGAAGCCAGGGCCCTAGAAGCCTCCCTACCAAAAACTGAACGGTCAAAAACCCGAATCATCTCCTCTTTAAAGTTCTGGTAATTGTTTGAACAATCAGCCCTTGCCTCCCAGATAGCTGTGCCCCACTCTCGAGCCCGGCCAGTAAGGAGTGAAATGACGTAAGCAACCCGAGCTCTCTCGCTAGAGTATGTGTTGGGTTGGAGAGAGAACACAATATCACACTGGGTGAGAAAGGAGCGGCACTCCGTGGGCTGCCCGGAGTAGCAAGGTGGGTTATTAACCCTAGGTTCCGGAGGCTCGGCAGGCCAGGAAGTAACAGGTGGCACGAGACGAAGACTCTGGAACTGTCCAGAGAGGTCGGAAACCTGAGCGGCCAGGTTCTCCACGGCATGGCGAGCAGCAGACAATTCCTGCTCGTGTCTGCCGAGCATGGCTCCTTGGATCTCGACGGCAGTGTTACGAACGTCTGTAGTCGCTGGGTCCATTCTTTGGTCGGATCCTTCTGTCATGCAGGTGAATGAGGACCCAAAAGCGACTTGGCGAAAACAGAGTCTTTAATCCAGTAAAGTAATTCTACAAACATAAGACATAATTCCACTCGTAATGACGAGAACAGACTGGAGACTCGATCAAGAACTGCAGGTTGCCTCGGGAAGGCACTTGAACCTAGCAGACTCAGACACCTGCTCTCCACGCAGCATCTGAGGGAAACACGACACGACAGGGCGATACACAGACACAGCACGGTGAACAATAGACAAGGATCCGACAGGACAGGAACGGAAAACAAGGGAAGAAATAGGGACTCTAATCAGGGGAAAAGATAAGGAACAGGTGTGGGAAGACTAAATGATTGATTAGGGGAATAGGAACAGCTGGGAGCAGGAACGGAACGATAGAGAGAAGAGAGAGAGGAAGGGAGAGAGAAAAAGGGGAACGAACCTAAAAAGACCAGCAGGGGGAAACTGAACAGAGGGAAAAGCAAAATGACAAGACAATCTAAGACAAAACATGACAGTTAAGTAATGGGCAAAACCTGAAATTGCTTCTCTGTTATATTTTCAAGTAGGATTTCTGAGATGACTTATACAATAAATTATGGACAGTCATTTTCAGCTATCTATATAAACAATCTGTACTTTTCTGATTATATTGGAACTCCCTGCTATATGTTGCTCTGGTTGTCTTTGTATAATAACATCGGTAAATATTTTAAATAGCTTACTCCAATATTTTTCTGATGTTCAAGGCTCAAACTTCCAAACACAGACCAAAATTTCAGCAGCTATTGTGCCCGTTTCCAAAAGCCTATATTTTTGTATTGAATTACTTGTAAACGTCATACTTTATATTAGTTCCAATAGCTCTCTGTGGTTGTTGGATTGTTGCTTGGACAGTCGATGAGGCTATCGATTAATATTTTTTTTTCAGATGCAGTAGGTTTAGCTACTTAGCTAGATAGCATTGCTAACTAGGATTATGTAATGATTTGTCTTTAAATGTCATAATAGATGTGCTGTTCTTCTAACAGAAGCAATTTGTTTGGACTGTTATTTCAGACAGTTGAAAAGATAAAACTGCTATATCTGGAATAATAGTGTTTGCAATAATAACAGCAATCTGGCTAGCTAGTATGCTAACTATACTGAACAAAAATATAAACGCAACATGTAAAGTGTTGGTCCCATGTTTCATGAGCTGAAATAAAATATTCCAGAAAGGTTCCATATGCACAAAAAGCATCCCTGCTCATGATTATTTCTCTTTTGCCAAGATAATCCATCCACCTGACAGGTGTGGCATATCAAGAAGCTGACAGGATGATCATTACACAGGTTCACCTTATGCGGGGGACAATAAAAGGCCAGTCTAAAATGTGCAGTTTTGTCACGCAACACAATGCCGCAGATGTCTTAAGTTTTGAGGGAGCGTGCAATTGGCATGCTGACTGCAGGAATGTCCACCAGAACTGTTGGCAGAGAATTTAATGTTAATTTCTCTACCTAAAGCCACCCCAAACATTGTTTTACAGAATTTGGCAGTACGTCCAACCGGCCTCACAAACACAGTCCATGTGTAACCACGCCAGCCCAGAACCCCCACATCCGGCTGTTTTGCGCGCAGGATCAAACCGAGGAGTATTTCTGCCTGTAATAAAGCCCTTCTGTGAGGAAAATCTATTTCTGATTAGCTGGGCCTGACTGTTATGCAGGTGAGTGAGGACCCAAAAGCGGTTTAACAGAAACAGAGTCTTTTAATGTCCAAATACAGGGAAGAGATATATCCTCTTCAGATGTATCAATAGACAAAATAGACAACCTGCAGAGAGGGCAACAAATAAATCATATAGTCCTCTGATCTATACAGGAGAGTCCCCTTCTAGCAGCAGAGGAGAATAGCAGGGTTAGCGGCAACAGACTGCTGGTCTCTGCGGGTAGGCGCGGGTTGTAGAGGACAGAGGTACCTGATCACACGTAGCATCTGATGAAGAGGCAGATTACGACAGGACGGGACAAGGGTGAAGCAAACGAGAATCTGACAAAGACAGAAGCAGAAACAGAGAGAGAAATAGAGACCTAATCAGAGGGAAAAAAGGGAACAGGTGGGAGAGAGTAAACGAGGTAGTTAGAGGAGATGAGGAACAGCTGGGGGAAGGAAAGGAGAGAAGGTAACCTAATACGACCAGCAGGGGGAAACGAAGTGAAGAGAAAGAACAGGAACAAGACATAACATGACAATACACTCACCGAGCGCCTCCTGGCGCACTCGAGGAGGAAACCTGGCGGCAACGGAGGAAATCATCGATCAGCGAACGGTCCAGCACGTCCCGAGATGGAACCCAACTCCTTTCCTCAGGACCGTACCCCTCCCAATCCACTAGGTACTGATGACCACGGCCCCGAGGACGCATGTCCAAAATCTTACGGACCCTGTAGATAGGCGCGCCCTCGACAAGGATGGGGGGGGAGGGAAGACGAACGGGGGCGCGATGAAAGGGCTTAACACAGGAGACATGGAAGACCGGGTGGACGCGACGAAGATGTCACGGAAGAAGAAGTCGCACTGCGACAGGATTAATGACCTGAGAAATACGGAACGGACCAATGAACCGCGGGGTCAACTTGCGAGAAGCTGTCTTAAGGGGAAGGTTTTGAGTGGAGAGCCATACTCTCTGACCGCGACAATATCTAGGACTCTATAACGGCAAAGTGCAGACCTGACCCTCTTCCAGGTGTGCTCACAATGTTGGACAAAAGCCTGAGCGGAGGGGACGCTGGACTCGGCGAGCTGGGACGAGAACAGAGGAGGCTGGTACCCGAGGCTACACTGAAAAGGAGACGAAGGAAGTGAGTTGTGAGCATATTCTGCCCAGGGGAGCTGTTCTGCCCAAGATGCAGGGTTACGAAAAGAAAGACTGCGTAAGATGCGACCAATAGTCTGATTGGCCCGTTCTGCTTGACCGTTAGACTGGGGGTGAAAACCGGAAGAGAGACTGACGGAAGCCCCAATCAAACGGCAAAACTCCCTCCAACATTGAGACGTGAATTGCGGACCCCTGTCCGAAACGGCGTCTGACGGAAGACCATGAATTCTGAAAACATTCTCAATGATGATTTGTGCCGTCTCTTGAGCAGAAGGAAGCTTAGCGAGGGGAATAAAATGAGCCGCCTTAGAGAACCTATCGACAACCGTTAGAATAACAGTCTTCCCCGCTGACGAAGGCAGTCCGGTAATAAAGTCTAAGGCGATGTGAGACCACGGTCGAGAGGGAATGGAAAGCGGTCTGAGACGGCCGGCAGGAGGGGAGTTACCGGACTTAGTCTGCGCGCAGTCTGAACAAGCAGCCACGAAACGAAGCATGTCACGCTCCTGAGTGGGCCACCAAAAACGCTGGCGAATAGAAGCAAGCGTACCCCGAACGCCGGGGTGGCCGGCTAACTTGGCAGAGTGAGCCCACTGAAGAACGGCCAGACGAGTAGGAACGGGAACGAAAAGAAGGTTCCTAGGACAAGCGCGTGGCGACGGAGTGTGAGTGAGTGCTTGCTTTACCTGCCTCTCAATTCCCCAGACAGTCAACCCGACAACACGCCCCTCAGGGAGAATCCCCTCGGGGTCGGTGGAGGCAACAGAAGAACTGAAGAGACGGGATAAAGCATCAGGCTTGGTGTTCTTAGAGCCCGGACGATAAGAAATAACGAACTCGAAACGAGCGAAAAACAGCGCCCAACGAGCCTGACGCGCATTAAGTCGTTTGGCAGAACGGATGTACTCAAGGTTCCTATGGTCAGTCCAAATGACAAAAGGAACGGTCGCCCCCTCCAACCACTGTCGCCATTCGCCTAGGGCTAAGCGGATGGCGAGCAGTTCGCGGTTTCCCACATCATAGTTACGTTCCGACGGCGACAGGCGATGAGAAAAATACGCGCAAGGGTGGACCTTGTCGTCAGAAGGGGAGCGCTGGGAAAGAATGGCTCCCACGCCCACCTCTGACGCGTCAACCTCGACAATGAACTGTCTAGAGACGTCAGGTGTAACAAGGATAGGTGCGGATGTAAAACGCTTCTTGAGGAGATCAAAAGCTCCCTGGGCAGAAACGGACCACTTAAAGCACGTCTTGACAGAAGTAAGGGCTGTGAGAGGAGCTGCCACCTGACCGAAATTACGGATGAAACGCCGATAGAAATTTGCAAAGCCGAGAAAGCGCTGCAGCTCGACACGTGACTTAGGGACGGGCCAATCGCTGACAGCTTGGACCTTAGCGGGATCCATCTTAATGCCTTCAGTGGAAATAACAGAACCGAGAAATGTGACGGAGGAGGCATGAAAAGAGCACTTCTCAGCCTTCACATAAAGACAATTCTCTAAAAGGCGCTGGAGGACACGTCGAACGTGCTGAACATGAATCTGGAGTGATGGTGAAAAAAATCAGGATATCGTCAAGGTAAACGAAAACAAAGATGTTCAGCATGTCTCTCAGTACATCATTCACTAATGCCTGAAAGACAGCTGGAGCGTTAGCGAGGCCGAACGGCAGAACCCGGTATTCAAAGTGCCCTAACGGAGTGTTAAACGCCGTTTTCCACTCGTGCCCCTCCCTGATGCGCACGAGATGGTAAGCGTTACGAAGGTCCAACTTAGTGAAAAACCTGGCTCCCTGCAGGATCTCGAAGGCTGAAGACATAAGGGGAAGCGGATAACGATTCTTAACCGTTATGTAATTCAGCCCTCGATAATCTACACAGGGGCGTAGTGACCCGTCCTTTTTCTTTACAAAAAAAAACCCCGCTCCGGCGGGAGAGGAGGAGGGGACTACGGTACTGGCGTCGAGAGCTACAGACAAATAATCTTCGAGAGCCTTACGTTCGGGAGCCGACAGAGAGTATAGTCTACCCCGGGGTGGAGTGGTTCCCGGAAGGAGATCAATACTACAATCATACGACCGGTGCGGAGGAAGGGGGGTTGCCCTGGACCGACTGAACACCGTGCGCAGATCGTGATATTCCTCCGGCACCCCTGTCAAATCACCAGGCTCCTCCTGTGAAGAAGAGACAGAGGAAACAGGAGGGATAGCAGACATTAAACACTTCACATGACAAGAGACGTTCCAGGAGAGGATAGAATTACTAGACCAATTAATAGAAGGATTATGACACACTAGCCAGGGATGGCCCAAAACAACAGGTGTAAAAGGTGAATGAAAATTTTTAAAAGAAATGGTTTCGCTATGATTACCAGAGACAGTGAGGGTTAAAGGTAGCGTTTCACGCTGAATCCTGGGGAGAGGACTACCATCCAAGGCGAACAAGGCCGTAGGCTCCCCTAACCGTCTGAGAGGAATGTCATGTTCCCGAGCCCAGGCTTCGTCCATAAAACAGCCCTCCGCCCCAGAGTCTATCAAGGCACTGCAGGAAGCTGCCGAACCGGTCCAGCGTAGATGGACCGACAAGGTAGTACAGGATCTTGAAGGAGAGACCTGAGTAGTAGAGCTCACCAGTAGCCCTCCGCTTACTGATGAGCTCTGGCCTTTTACTGGACATGAAGTGACAAAATGACCAGCGGAACCGCAATAGAGACAGAGGCGGTTGGTGATTCTCCGTTCCCTCTCCTTAGTCAAAATGTGAATACCCCCCAGCTGCATAGGCTCAGCACCCGAGCCAGTGGAGGAAGATGGTAGTGATGCGGAGAGGGGGCAACGGATAACGCGAGCTCCCTTCCACGAGCTCGGTGACGAAGATCAACCCGTCGTTCTATGCGAATAGCTCGTTCAATCAAGGAATCCACGCTGGAAGGAACCTCCCGGGAGAGAATCTCATCCTTTACCTCCGCGCGGAGACCCTCCAGAAAACGAGCGAGCAAAGCCGGCTCGTTCCAGTCACTGGAGGCAGCAAGAGTGCGAAACTCTATAGAGTAATCAGTTATGGATCGATTACCTTGACATAGGGAAGACAGGGCCCTGGAAGCTTCTTCCCCAAAAACAGAACGATCAAAAACCCGTATCATCTCCTCCTTAAAGTTCTGATACTGGTTAGTACACTCAGCCCTCGCCTCCCAGATTGCCGTGCCCCACTCACGAGCCCGTCCAGTAAGGAGAGATATGACGTAGGCGATACGAGCTGTGCCCCTGGAGTACGTGTTGGGCTGGAGAGAAAACACAATATCACACTGGGTGAGGAACGAGCAGCATTCAGTGGGCTCCCCAGAGTAACACGGCGGGTTATTAATTCTGGGCTCCGGAGACTCGGAAGCACTGGAAGTGGTCGGTCGATCGAGGCGGAGATGGTGAATATGTTTCGAGAGGTCGGAGACTTGGGTGGCCAGGGTCTCAACGGCATGTCGAGCAACAGACAATTCCTGCTCATGTCTGCCTAGCCTCGCTCCCTGGATCTCGACGGCTGAGTGGAGAGGATCCGAAGTCGCTGGGTCCATTCTTGGTCAGATTCTTCTGTTATGCAGGTGAGTGAGGACCCAAAAGCGGTTTAACAGAAACAGAGTCTTTTAATGTCCAAAACAGGGAAGACATATATCCTCTTCAGATGTATCGATAGACAAAATAGACAACCCGCAGAGAGGGCGACAAATAAATCATATAGTCCTCTGATCTATACAGGAGAGTCCCCTTCTAGCAGCAGAGGAGAATAGCAGGGTTAGCGGCAACAGACTGCTGGTCTCTCCGGGTAGGCGCGGGTTGTAGAGGACAGAGGTACCTGATCACACGTAGCATCTGATGAAGAGGCAGATTACGACAGGACGGGACAAGGGTGAGGCAAACGAGAATCTGACAAAGACAGAAGCAGAAACAGAGAGAGAAATAGAGACCTAATCAGAGGGAAAAAAGGGAACAGGTGGGAGAGAGTAAACGAGGTAGTTAGAGGAGATGAGGAACAGCTGGGGGAAGGAAAGGGAGAGAAGGTAACCTAATACGACCAGCAGGGGGAAACGAAGTGAAGAGAAAGAACAGGAACAAGACATAGCATGACAATACATGACACTGACTCCCCAGTGGCTGGGCCTATGCCCTCCAGGCCCACCCTTGGCTGTGCCCCTGCCCAGTCATGTGAAATCGATATAGTGCCTAATTTATTTATTACAGTTGACTGATTTCCTTATATAAACTATAACTCAGGAAAATCGTAGAAATTCTTGCATGTTGCATTTATATATTTTTTCAGTATTAGATACAGTAACTCTGTGTTATGGATAGCGTAACTAGCTAGTTACCAGTATACAAAAAAAAACGCTTAGCCTACACCCAATGATGACTCAATGGTTGCTAAAATGGCAAGAGGTTTGTGCATGATAGGGTGTTGTCCTGCCTTTTTAAAATCTCAGTTAACCAGACAGGTCCTACAGGCCCTAGTTTTGTCTCACCTGGACTCGCATAGTATTAAATAAAGCCATGACTACATGGAACGACTACATGGAACTCTCTGCCACCCCAGGTAGCAATAAAACCAGTTTAAAAAATGATAAACACATTACTGCACAAATGGAACTGTAATGAGACACAGCCATTTTATATATATTGTATTGTAATTTGCACAGTATTATACCTAGATATTGTGTATGTACTGATATGTAGGCTATGTGGGACATTGTACATGCATTTATTTCAGTCCTTGTCTGTACTCTGGACCCCAGGAAGAGTACCTGCTGCTTTTGCATGGGGATCCTAATACATACCAAGTGCTATACATTCAAGACATGATTTGCATCTCTGGCAGATAGCCCCCACTCATGACCAGGGAAAGGGGGATACCTAGTCAGTTGTCCAACAATGTCTTCCACATTTAACCAAACTTCTCTGAATCAGAGAGGTGCAGGGGGCTGCCTTTATCAACATCCACATCTTCAGTGCCCAGGGAACAGTTGGTTGACTGCTTTGCTCAGGGGCAGAACAGCAGATTTTGGGGGATTCGATCCAGCAACCTTACAGTTACTGGCCCAACGCTCTAACCACTGCCGCTCATCTGGAGGTGCTGGGAACTGCCTGAAGGCAAGAGGGACCACAGGGAAGTTACCATCAAAAATGTCTTTGATCGTGGTTAAGACTGAAGAATGGCGGATTTTGGATAATAAAATTCCACAGGAACTAAAGAACCGTTTAATTGTTCGTGAAATACTGAATAATAATACACTAGTGGCACCCATTCAGTTGATATAGATAGATGGGTCACCCATCCACTAGACTGGATTTTTAAATCAATCCATTGAGAGTGTATCAATGGCCCGGAGACAATAGACCTCATTAGCTAACTTAGTTAGCTAGTTTACATATTTTTTCAGACCAATGCGTTTGAAACATTTAATAGTTTTTTGTTTCCTCATCTGTTCATGCACCAGATTGGAATACAAAGTTTGTTTGCAACTACGTAACGTTACTGCTTTCCTTCATTTGGGTGTAGTTTTACTTTTGTAACCTCAACAATGACAATAATGCAAGCTAGCTAGCTAACAACGTGAACTTGGCCATTGCTAGCTAGCTAAATGATGGTAAATGCTGTTTAATTGGCTAGTTTGCTACCTGATTGCGTCCTTGCTAGCAGAGTTACGTAGCTAGCTACCTTGCTAAATTTAGATGGTTTGCCATTGACTTGCCAAAGTTAGTCAATGTTGTTAGCTAGCTAGCGAACTAACGTTATATGTACATTCAGAGTGGAAAATAGCCCCTTCATTGATGTAGCTAATCTGCTGTGTCGTTCAATTAGGGCAATGGCCAGCCCTAGCATCATATTCACCACAGCACCTCGTGGATAATAGCCATGGAGCTATTTAAAGTTACATTCACTATCTATTCTTTCTTGCACAGTATTTACTACATTTCAGTGTAAGTTATTGTTAGGAAATTATGATTAACATGACTGAACAAATCATTTTAAATGGAACTGTAACTAAGTAAACTTATACTCTGTTTTATTATATTTGATTAACTATATGGGTTGTGGACTGTGAAAACAGATAAGGTCGTTAGCCTATGGTTGACCCTACAGAAATTTAGCTCTGGGGTTTTTAGATAAGGGAGTGAGTGCATTCCTAGGTTTTCTGTTATTAAAACTGTCAGTTCAGTGGTGATCGATAATGTTGAGGGGTCAAAAGTTATCTGGGAGTGTGTTAGTAAGTTAGAATGAACTTTTCACCTTACTTTGTCCCGATCGAGAGAAGGGGATTCTGTTAAAGCATTGACATGACGTCATGATCTGTATATAAACTGCTGCACGTGATTAAGTGGGAGCGCGCTCCGAGAATACATTTTATTACCTATTATTGAAAGACTGGTCTGTGTCTATTTTATGCAAACAAGAAATCTTAGAAATTCTCATAAAATAGATTAAGGGCTTTCAATTGATGAAAGCACATTGGCATATTTAAATTACAGTAACAGTTATTGATTCAAAAAGGGCCAGGAGTGAGACACTACAACAGCCCAACAGTGCCAAATTTGGGCCGCAGAGGTAAGAACATACCAACTTAAATGTAAATATACTGAACAAAAATATGAACGCAACAGTACGTCAACAGTATGTCCAATCTGCCTCAAAACCCGCAGACCTTGTGTAACCACGCCAAAACAGGACCTCCACATCCGGCTTCTTCAACTGTGGGATCGTCTGAGATCAGCCACCCAGACAGCTGATGAAACTGTGGGTTCGCACAACTGAATAATTTCTGCAAAAAGAAGATCATTTGCGTGGTTGTTGTCCTCACCAGGGTCTTGACCTGAACGCAGTCCGGCGTAGTAACCGACATCAGTGGGAAAATGCTCACCTTTGATGGCCTCTGGCACGCTGGAGAAGTGTACTCTTCACTGATGAATCTGGATTTCAACTGTTCCGGGCAGATAAATCAAATCAAATTTATTTGTCACATACACATGGTTAGCAGATGTTAATGCGAGTGTAGAGAAATGCTTGTGCTTCTAGTTCCGACAATACAGCAATAACCAACGAGTAATCTAACCTAAAAATTCCAAACTATTACCTTATACACACAAGTGTAAAGGGATAAAGAATATGTACATAAAGATACATGAATGAGTGATGGTACAGAACGGCATAGGCAAGATGCAGTAGATGGTATCGAGTACAGTATATACATATGAGATGAGTAATGTAGGGTGTGTAAACAAAGTGGCATAGTTTAAAGTGGCTAGTGATATATGTATTACATAGAGTACAGTATATACATATGAGATGAGTAATGTAGGGTATTTAAACATTATATTAATATTAGGTAGCATTGTTTAAAGTGGCTAGTGATATATTTTACATCAATTTCCATCAATTCCCATTATTAAAGTGGCTGGAGTTGAGTCTGTGTGTTGGCAGAAGCCACTCAATGTTAGTGGTGGCTGTTTAACAGTCTGATGGCCTTGAGATAGAAGCTGTTTTTCAGTCTCTCGGTCCCTGCTTTGATGCACCTGTACTGACCTCGCCTTTTTGATTATAGCGGGGTGAACAGGCAGTGGCTCGGGTGGTTGATGTCCTTGATGATCTTTTTGGCCTTCCTGTGATATCGGGTGCTGTAGGTGTCCTGGAGGGTACAGCATGACAGGATGCTCTCAATTGTGCGTCTGTAAAGGTTTGTGAGGGTTTAGGTGATAAGCCAAATTCCTGGTGAGCCTTCTTCACCACACTGTCTGTGTGGGTGGACCATTTCAGTTTGTCCTTGATGTGTACGCCGAGGAACTTTAAAAAACGTTCCACCTTCACTAATGTCTCGTTGATGTGGATAGGGGGGTGCTCCCTCTGCTGTTTCCTGGAGTCCGCGATCATCTCCTTTGTTTTGTTGACGTTGATTGACAGGTTGTTTTCCTGACACCACACTCCGAGTGCCCTCACTTCCTCCCTGTAGGTGGTCTCGTCGGTGTTGGTAATCAAGGCCATTACTGTTGTGTCGTCTGCAAACTTTGGTTGCGTGCATGGCCATGCAGTCATGGGTGAACAGGGATTACAGGAGTGGCTGAGCATGCACCCTTGTGGGGCGATAGCATTTCATGATGACAGAAGTGAGTGCTACAGGGCGATAGTCATTTAGTTCAGTTACCTTTCCCTTCTTGAGTATAGGAACATCTTAAGTATAGGTGGCCATCTTGAAGCATGTGGGGACAGCAGACTGGGATAGGGAGCGACTACAGAATATGTCCGTAAACACACCAGCCAGCTGGTCTGCTCATGCTCTGAGGACGGAGCTAGGGAGGCCTTCTGGGCCAGCAGCCTTGCGAGTGTTAACACGTTTAAATGTCTGACTCAAGTCGGCCACGGAGAAGGAGAGGGGGGCCCGCAGTCCATGGTAGTGGGCCCCGTCGGTGGCACTGTATTATCTTCAAAAGATTGCTGTTGCTCCCGTCCATATTTCAGAATGCAGCCTTTTGACAGCAAGCACTAATGTAAATTTAATCCACACTTGCATCAGTCCCCTCGTGTGGACATTGTCACAGCCTAAAAGCCAACGAAAAGGCAGCAGACAGACCTACAGTATGTTTTAGCAGGGAAGTTTGGTAGGGTGACCTGATTTGTAACTATGACAACTTTGTCTAACAGATTATGTACCCCAAAGTATATATTTTTATTCTAGAGTGGGGGGGGGGTTGGTAAAGTGTAAGGGAAGATTTATGCGCACTTACTCTGGTCGGAATCGGCCCCTATGACATTCAGGCAAGCATTATAATATATTTACAACCCAAAAGTGATGTGAAATGCAATCATGACATAGGCAATGTATTTAGACTAAGATGCATCTGGGCTTGATAGCAAGCTAGCTAAACTAACTGCAGGCTAACTAGGCAAAGCATTGCATCATGGAAGACAAAATGCACCCTGTGAATTGTAGAATGCTGTAGACGAGGGCAATGCAGAAGCTTCAAAATGACAAAAACTAGAAATCACGCAGTATGACTAACAAAAACGACAGATCATCACAATGTGTATGAAATCTTACAGTAGTGCATATATACTAACAGCATAATACATGTTGTAAAGGGGTGGAATTGTCCTTTATCTATGATAAATGTATTTGAATGAAATACTCTGGGGCCTTGTTTGTGGGCTCATTTATAACTAATAGTCCCCCAAATGTGTAAAAACTTATTACAATATTCAAATTCTCTGTTGAAATACTATACATTTCAGATCTAAAAAAAATATTAATAATTTAATGTCAGAACTGATATTTCCATGATGGTGCATTGTCCAAGCGTCATCTGATAGAACCCCCAATGTGGTGGAGCCCAACGTGGGTGGAGAGGTGGGAGAGAGTCCTGTGCCCTGTGTGAGTGTGTTTGTGGGCGGCTAAGGTGAGATAAAGGGAGAGAACCAGATGTGTGTGGGGCTACCGTAAGTGAAAGGGAGACAGCGAGGTGTGTGTGTGGGACTGTGGTGAGTGTGAGCATTTCGACAAGGTGTGTGTGTGGGGACGTGGTGAACCTCGGGGAGAGTGTGAGGTTTGTGTATGGGACTGTGGTGATGAGGAAATGTGTCTGTGGGACTTTGCTGAATTTGAGGTTGAGTGAAAGGATTAGGTATGTGGGGACAAGGTTTGTGTGTGGGGCTATGGTGAGCAGGAGGTGTATGTATGGGGCTGTGGTGAGCATAAGGCATGTGCGTGGGGCTGTGATGAGAGTGAGGTGTGTGAGAATGAGACGTGTGTGTGGGGCTATGATGTAGATGAGGTGTGTGTGTGGGGCTGTGTTGAGTCAGAGTGTGTGAGCGGGGGTGATAAGCATGGGGAGGGAGGTGGAGAATGATGTCAGCAGAAGTACTCGTTGGGCTGTCCCTCTATCTTAGCCGTGGCCTCCGAGTCCAGACTGGAGCGGGCCGACAGCAGTCGGTTGGACTCCTCAGGGTTGAGTCTGGTCAGGTACTCACCATCCAACCCTTTAGCCTTGGTCCCGGGGGACAGCGTCTCAAAAGTCACGTACGAATCCTGGATGTCCTTGGACTTCTTGCCCCACATCTTCTGGATGCGCCTCTTGAGTGCGCCACAGCACACGATGATGGTGAGCGGCACGGCGATGACGCACGCCACCGTGATCACGATGACGTTGATGAGCTTCTGGGTGCCGGCTGCGCTGGCCGCCTCATCGGTTGAGAAGATGACGCATTGCTCCTTCTTGGGGATCAGGCCCCGGACGCAAACGCAAGCAATGTACTTGGTCTTGGGCACCAGGCCCTCGATGAAGACGCGATTCTGGCCCGCCGCCACATTGATCTTGCGCATGTCCCGCTCACCGAAGACAGCGTAGAGCACGCTGAAAGCTGTGGTGTTCTTGGCCTTGGGTGCCCGCCAGTTCAGGGTGATGGTGTTCTCTGTGTCGCCCAACACCTTGACAGAGCGAACTATCCGGTCCGGGTCATACTGGGCCTGGGCCAGGTTGCTCAGGTTGGTTTTCTCCAGCTCTAGGAGTCCGTCTGGACTACGCAATGTGGTTGGTCCAGGGATGGCTCTATCTGCCACACTCCCCACACCCTCAGGCGCAGGGCTGGAGTCCAACACAACAAGTGGGGGTGGAGGACTGGTGGTGGGAACCCCTACCCTAGCCACCAGTTTCTCCTGGTATGCTGCTTTCCCTATCCCATTGGGTTTCTTGACTTTGTTTTTTTTTACGGCAGCAGCAACCACGCTGGTTAGGTTGTTGTTGTTGTCGGATTTTGGGGGTGCTTCAGAGATAACTAGGGAGATGACGGCCTCGGCATTGCCGGCGTAGTTATTGGCCTTGCAGACATACTTCCCTGAGTCACGGTAGGACACGGCCGGGACACTGAGGATTGACCAGACGATGCCTTCCTTGGAGTTCTCCTGCTGGACTGTAGCGCCAGAAAAGTGACATGGACACACTATTAGTCAGAGTATAACATTTAAATAAAATAATACAAAATGTCATACAAAGAGAGAGATTCCCATTGAAAGTGTTTTTTAGTCGAGGAACATCCTTAATCATGGTCCAGAAAAATGGCCCCCAATATCGAAAACATCCAATAATTGACCAATTTTTTCTGTAATGATCCTGTCCTTTACATTAAAAGTAAAGTATCCAGTGTTATTAGCTGTGTTGCTTTCACAGTGCATTCTCCCCACAGATGTCCCGGGGCTGACACAAAGGATATAGCTCTAGCTCTCTGTTTAATTACCAACATATTAACCTCTTAAGTCGACCCTCTACTTTTTCGAACATTCTGTTAAAAATCGCGCAACATTTCAGCGCCCTGCTTCTCATGCCAGGAATATAGTATATGCTTAACCTGTACAGGATACCACAGTTTACTGCCCCTTCTGGAGGATTTGGGTACCCATATAAAACAGGATACATTTTTTTCAAAAGTTGTTAATATTTGCATGTAAAAAATATTATCGAATAGAAAACACTAACAATTCTAAATCCGTTTAGATTTTGTCTCTATATAAAGCAGAAGTGTCAGGGCATGCATTCTCCCAAAATCTCTCTTGTAATGGAAAAAGTTGCCTCTGCTTTGACGTCATCATTAACGCACTTCCCAAAAGGCTACTGCTCTGGGAACAGTTTCTACGTGTTCAGCGTGAAGGCTGCCTTCTATGGGGCTTGTCAGTGTGAGTGCCCTGAAAGCGCGCTCTGTACATTTTCTCTCTTTCCCTCAGGATCGATTAAAAGACGTGTGTGTTTCGCTTAGTCCTCCCAATTGCTGTAGACTTTTATAACATGGTAAAGCTTAATTATGAACATAGTTTGACAAGTTTACTCGACATATTATATATACTTTCGACGTTTTGGTGCGCAACCACTTCAATTTTGACTACATTTCTACCAAAATCAGGCTATTTTGAGAACCGAAAGACGCAGACTTGAAAACTGAACACTAATTTGGTGAGTATAATCCCTTACAGGTCTTCTGATGGAAGAACAGCAAAGGTAAGGGAATATTTATGTATTAATTTTGGGTTTCTGTCGACTCCAAGATAGAGGAGTCATTATGCTAATGTGGGAGCGCCGACTCCCTATTTTTGCCTAGTGAATGCAAAATGTAATGTTATAAATAAAAGTAACACAGCGTTTGCATTTAGAAGAAGTGTATCTTCCTATACATATGTAAAACATGCATATTTAGTCAAAGTTTATGATGTGTATTCCTTGTTAGCTGACGTTATCTGCCGGGGCTATCGTCATTTCTCAGGACATTTGAGTAGCATTTTTTGAACGATGCATCATTGTAAACAGAGATTTATGGATATATATAGCATATTATTGAAAAAAAAATGAATGTACTGTGTAACATGTTATATTACTGTCATCTGATGAAGATTTCAAAAGGTTAGTGAAATGATTTTTCTTTTAATCCTGCGTTTGTTGATTGCATATTTTTTCCTACTTGGCTATGCTAATGAGCTATGTCTGCGGTGGTGGTTTGACATAAATATGTGCTATGTTTTCGCCGTAAAACATTTTAGAAATCTGACTTGCTGGCTAGATAAACAACTTGTTTATCTTTCATTTGAGCTATTTTACTTGTTAATGTGTGGAGGTTAAATATTTTTAGGAATATTTTTGCGCATTGTGCGTTATGGTAATGAGCTTGAGCTGTAGTCACGCTACCAGCAGAGGAATAAAACTCCCTAACAAGATATGATTAGTATGTGTGGATAGAAAACACTCAGACGTTTATAAAACTGGTTAAATCACGGCTGTGACTATAACAGAACGTGGCGTTTCATCGAAAAGCGCAGGAAAATCTGATCACTGAAAATTGGTCATCGAAAAGCGCAGGAAAATCTGATCACTGAAAATTGGAAAATATATCAATGCGCCACTTGCATGTATTGTCTATGGGAAAGCAAATTACCTGGAGCCGAGATTGCAATTCCTACAGCTTCCACACGATGTCAACAGTCTTGTTATTTGCCTAGGCTTTGTTTCTTGGTCAAACGAAGAAGAGACAGCCCATTTCTTCAGGTCTCCGGATATTTTGGTTGAGATTTACCCGGACATTATTTCCAGACGTACAGCTATAGAATACACATCGCCTCGTGATCAATTTGATCGCTTATTAACGTTTACTAATACCTAAAGTTGCATTACAAAAGTATTTCGACGTGTTTTGTGAAAGTTTATCATCAACTTTTTTTATTAAAAAAAATGACGTTACGTTATAAGACGCTATTTTTTTTCGTTGATCACACAGTCTTCATAGATCGATATCTAGGCTATATATGGACCGATTTAATCGAAAAAAAGACCCAATAGTGATTATGGGACATCTAGGAGTGCCAACAAAGAAGATGGTCAAAGGTAAT